>NC_036642.1:1441561-1466362 GCF_002806865.2 Cucurbita pepo subsp. pepo
TTTTTTTTTTTTTTTTTTTTTTTTTTTTTTTTTTTGCATGGAAACTCAACAAGGTACGAACATGCAAGTGGCCCAATGGGGTTTTTTTTTTTGTTGAAAATCTTCAATTATTAAGTCTATGATATAGTACAACATTTATTGAGAAAATAAAATAAAAAGTGTCATAAAGTGGAAACTAAAAAAATTGAATGAAAAGATTATACACATCAATGGTCAAAAGAGCAATGAAAGTCATTGATGAAGGCGCCTTAACTTTATTCCTCAATACAAATTCAATAATATTATAAATCAATTGCCCAAAAATGTTCCATTCATAAATAAATAATCATCTGGGTCTGTTCCCAATTTTCAAATTGAAGAATCCCCTGCTTGCCTGAGTGTTAAGAAGCAGCCCCCCTCGATTCAGGACGAAGCTTTTGCATGGTGTTCTTAATTTAATATTTTTCTCCATTTCGATCTCCGTGAATTTCAATCTCTTTCTTTGTTTCTTTCTGATTGCTTTTGGCTGAACCCGACCTGATTTTGTGGTGGTTCAGAGCACGAGGCTGTTGGAATGTGCAGCTGAATCTCTTCTTGTCTGGTTGTCTTTGGGTATATAAGGTGTTTGTGAAAATGCCGCTGAGATAGTTGTTCTTCGAAGAGACATTTTTTTTGTTTTCCAAAACAGGGTTTTTGATTGTACTCTTGTGGGAAGGATTTTGGGGGAAAATGGAAAAGGATTACTGTTCAAGTTGGAAATATAGCTCAATTCTTGGGCTAAGGAATACGGAGGAAGACGAGGAGATGAAAATTGTGTCATCTTTGCCTTCAATTCCTCAGCCTCAAACTCCACAGGAACCCATGGAGTTCTTGGCCAGGTCTTGGAGTCTATCAGCTTCTGAGATTACAAAAGCTCTTGCTCAAAAGCAGAAGCAGCTTTACATTGAGAGGAGCCCCATCGCAATTCCTGAGGTCATTGAACCCCCACAACTTGTAAGTCGAAGATTATAAATATTTTTCAGCTCTGGATTTGTGTTTTGGCCAATATTTATTGAGTGTTTGTTCTATTTGTTTTGTGCAGCCAGGAAAGATTATGAGTTCTGTCCATGCTTGGAGGATGGGATCATTGGGAAAATGGTTTCATTTTCACCACAAGGAGGGTGGTAATAGTGTTGACAAAAAGAAGGATAGAGCAAGAATTGAAAATGCTCGTGTTCATTCTGCTTTATCTGTGGCTGCACTTGCTGCAGCCTTGGCTGCTGTGGTAGCAGCAGAGAACACTGGTGGCTCTGATTCAAGAATGGGCACGGCTCTGGCCTCGGCTACTGAGATTTTGGCATCTCATTGCATAGAGATGGCTGAATTTGCTGGCGCCGACCACGAGCGAGTCAGTTCGGTTATCCGATCCGCAGTCGATGTTCGGAGTCCAGGTGACCTCATGACTTTAACAGCTGCAGCTGCCACAGGTGCTTGTTCTATCTTTCTGGCCTTTTAACGAAAGATTAAGATCATTTGTTTCATTTGAAGAAGCATTGATATGATTACCAAAATACAGCTTTGCGAGGAGAAGCCGCTTTCAGATCAAGATTACCGAAGGAAGGCCGAAAGATTGCTTCGGTTAGTCCCTACGATAGGATAATGGCTCAAAATCATTGGGCTACTGCGTTTAATAGCCATATGGAGGAGCAGGAGCTTCCCTGTGTGGGTGAATTGCTGCAGTTTACACAAAAAGGTACAGTTTTTTTACTTTAAAAAGTTCAATTTCTATTGCATTCTGATTCCCAGATCGTTGTGTTTAATCAAAAACTTCATATTGGGTTCAAAACATAACAAGTTTTGTTGAATGAACTGTTATATTTGATAACAGAACTTCCACAATAGACCACTGGTGGAGCTGCTCAAACTAAACCACTTCTTGTTGTGCTAACAGGAACCCTGAGATGGAAGGAGGTCTCTGTCTACATCAACAAGAAATCTCAGGTAAATAATTCGACGATTCATCAAGAAACCAGACGACAATCAAAACTCGTTGTAATGAATATCAACTACGATTTCAGGTAATAGCATCGATTAAAAGCAAGCACGTCGGAGGGACCTTTTCGAAGAAAAACAAATGTATGCATCTAATATCAATGGTTTCTTCATCCTATTCGTCATGACTTGTCCTAACAGCTTCATGTAACTGTGCTTCTGCTGTGTTCTAGGTGTTGTTTNTAGTTTCTGAGTCCAACTTCGTTGGACATTCTACACACATGATACACATGTAACTAATTTAGGCACTTCATAGCTTATAGTTCTCTCTTTTCTTTATGGAGGAGCATCATCTTGGATTTTTTTAGGGAAGAAGATTCTCCTGTGTGTTGGACGTAGGAAGATTATTCCATAATTCTTCCAACCTCATAAACTAAGATATCATTCCTCTCTTATACGTATCAATTGAGAGCTATCCATGTAAAGGTTCCATGATTCGTATGCAAAACTTTCGATAAGTTCAATGAAAGGACAAACTTTAGTTTAAAGAAGGGGCAGTTCAAGGGTTCGTATGTATGTGTATGCGAACCATAGAATACTTGGGAACAAGTTACTCAAGTCTTTTTTGCTATCTTAGAGAGCGAAGCCGCCATCCAAGTACGAATACCTTCGTTCAAGAGAATATTTTTGGTTTAGTTCAAATTCAGGATCTTCATCTGTACATATTTCCTGNAACTCCCTAGTTTATTAGTTCTTTCCTCTTTAATTTTTGCGTTCTCTATTAAATTTAATCATTTCTATGACCTGATATTGATTGGAAATCATGGTCGTCCGGTTATTATTATTATGTTTATGTGAAATTGGATTTGTTCTTTAATTGCCAATCTTGTTGACCTGATTAATGGACTTTCGGAGTTCGGTTTTACTGGAAGTAGTCGGAATTGGGTATAATTGGTTGTTGAGCTTTTATTCTAGCGTTATTTATTAGGATTCTGGAGNGACAAACTTTAGTTTAAAGAAGGGGCAGTTCAAGGGTTCGTATGTATGTGTATGCGAACCATAGAATACTTGGGAACAAGTTACTCAAGTCTTTTTTGCTATCTTAGAGAGCGAAGCCGCCATCCAAGTACGAATACCTTCGTTCAAGAGAATATTTTTGGTTTAGTTCAAATTCAGGATCTTCATCTGTACATATTTCCTGAGGAACGAAGTCATAGGCACGTAGGTTCAAGGCTAGACCAACAACTCCAAGAGCACTCGTCCATAAACTAGTTATAGCTACAAATAACATAACGTTTATTAGAAAAAGCAACTCCAAAAACTAGTTATAGGTCCAAATAACATAACGTTTATTGGAAAAAGCAACCTCAAAGATTTGGATAACCATAAGGTAGGATTTTTAGATGGATAGAGAGGTCTTTGGAGGTTGTGAGATTTCTTTTGCATCTTTATGAGCGTCCACTAATCAGTCTTTTTGTAATTATCAGCTTGGTTTTTTTTTTTTTTTTGGTTTCTTAAATGAAAAATCCATTTCTTACCTCCTCCCCCCCCCAAAAAAAAAAAAAAAAAGCTGAGGAACAAATAGCGGGTTCGATCTTCTGTGGTGTACATTAATGCTTCATTCTGAGCGACACTAACGGGAATTCTGCAATTTGGAATTTCAGGACCAAAGTTTTGATTTAGTTAGAGGAAGAGACGCTTCTGTTTTGGTTTTGGGCTCTCAGCTAATGGAGGACGCTATTCACAGGGTAATGTAAATGCATTGAGATTTCAAATTTATGTGGAAACTGACACGATTTTAGTCCAATTATTGACCTTAAGCGATGCATTTTGTCATTGTTTTTTCTTGAAATCAATGCCATACAATTGTATTTCGTCATTTGTACTTTAATGAATTATGTGTGATTACCCGTTGACCCGCATTTTGTATTATGATTATACGACCACTAGGCATCAGATTACTCTTTGTTGACCCGCTACTGTGTCTCGTAATTTTTAGGTTCAATGGAAGTATGGCTTTGGCCCACATTTAACTGCCATTAATTTTAATGCCAAAATACCAAAAATTCCCTCTGCTTGGGACTCTACTTTCATTTCAGTATTTTCAAATGTCAAAATTTAATCTTCATACTTAAAATTAGTCCACATTATAATAAGAAAAACAAAAGTCATCAATTTTTTATAAAATTTGAAAAGATATTTGTCTTATATCTTTTAACCTAATTTCATAATTCTAAAACAAGCCCAAGATTATAAGGAGACTGGGGGGGGAGGATCTGTCTGGAAAGAAAACTAATCTATTACATAATTACTGAAATCTGTTTGTATAGTTCTTGAAACTGATCACTGTTCGAATGAAAAATACGCGACAGAAAGGTTGGAATAGAAGAATCAATTGAAGCTGACTCACGGTAATATTCTTTTCATTCAGAATTGAATTGAGTACTGTATAATTAGAGGAAATAGGCAAAGAAGTCCTCGAGTAAGCCGAGTCTCGTAGGAATTATGCCCACCTTCCCAGTGCTTCTCCAGCTCGTATTCTGTCTCCACGTTTTATAGAAAACTTGAATTCTGATCTGGAGTCCCCATTTTTGTGTAAATTAGAAACAGGTGCCTGGAAGACCAGTACCACTGTTGATCCCATGTTGAAAGCAGCCATCTACAACAGATACCAAAGTTAACAAATAAATCTAAGACTCTGGATGCGTTATCACACCAAAGCTCGATTATTTCAAACACATAAAACTTAATAAGTAACCACTCATCATGAAGCTTTCTGGTTGAATTTGGATGATCATAGACGACAGAAAGTAGTTAAGTTCTAGAGATGCAGGATGTTTAGAGAAATATTTCAAAATTTTAGACGGTTGATTATTCAAGATAATGTGCAGAAGGGTTCGAACCAATTTGCAGGATGTTTGGATGATCATAGTATTCTTTTTTATTTTCTTTTTCATTACTATAGCCTCTTGAAAGAGTTCTCTTAATCCTCTTCCCACAAAAATAAGTGAAAACTTGGCATCATCAAATTCACAGCATCCATACCTCATCCCCCTTCTTCAGCGTTATCCCCACACCTTCAGGTTCATATACCCTTTCCTCAGGAGGCTCTGAGTGGAGCGACTTTCCTCTCTTTGGTTTGTTTGTCCGTAGCTCTGGCTCAATGAAAAGCTGACACATTAAAGTTACAGAATTAAGACCAAAGAATTTCCGTGTACGAGAAACTAAATCACATCAACACATATGAGCTCCGTATACCAACTTGAAGATAATGATGGTGAGGTAAGGGTGCATTGTAACTATTCAAATAAAGAATAAGTTAACATGACCCCACAACAGGGGGAAAGAGGAGAGAAGCGATGTATCACTTGTTTATAGATGCGAGCATGCGTATCTGTTACCTATTTTTATTAATATAGTGTATTTAGTGTCTAAAATCATATCGTGTACACCGAAAATTACTGAGCCAAAACCAATAGAAAAGAGAATTGCATTTGACATTATATATGTGGTTTCAGCTTCCCAAACCAAATTTTCCCTGCTAGGTCAGGTTTTCATGTAATGGAGTTCAGAATTTATCAATTTATCAGCTCCAAGGAGTTACCTTGATAGATCCAATATTTGTCGCCCCAATTGCTGCAATTGCCATATATCCTTCCTGCCATAGACCTTCAAGCACAACCTGCAACATGCCAACGAAATTAAGGAACCCCTAATACCTGTGAAAAAGAGATTTGGGATCGTACCTGTCAAAAGATTTCTAGATAATTTATAGATTTTTCTTGACGAAATGAGGTTATAGGATTTGGATTAAATATTTTAATTGAAGCAAATAAAGAAAATTCATAACTATAAAGACTAGTAAATAAACCAAGCAGTTCTAGATAAAAGTAGAGAGAAAAAGAAGAGAGCCAGGGCAAGTACCCTTTCATTCTNAAGACTAGTAAATAAACCAAGCAGTTCTAGATAAAAGGAGAGAGAAAAAGAAGAGAGCCAGGGCAAGTACCCTTTCATTCTCAACATATAAGTTCCTTATTGTTCTAACAGCGCGCTCATTCATAGGAAATAGGTGACCTGAAAATTATAGTAAGAAAGTGAAAACAGATGATTGATAAATAAAATCCCTTTCTTTTCTGATAAAAATCAAACTTTCATTAAAACAAATGCAAGAAGGAACCAGGCCTAGATAGAAAAATCAACAACACCATGACCGTGAGAATCATTATTTGTTGTTCAAAATATGAACAGCTTTCTCAATAAGATAATGACCTGAAAAATGGCGCCGAACTAGAACCTGCCAGTCAACTGGTGAGTGTATTCGATGATAATCTCCAGGCTTCAAGTATATTACACAGTAGAAAAGACCTTTCACTGGGCTATAATGAGAATTTACAATTTAAATAAGTAAATACGATCACATGGCAAGATACCATAATGAACATAATTTTTCAGAGAAGATTAAAACTTCAACAAATACTAAGAGGAACTAAAGGACAGTGATGAGGATTTCATTTACAACGATAATATTGATGAGCTTGACGTAACAATGAGAATATTTACAACGATATCGTTAAGAGGAAAATATGTACCATGTAGAGACCGGGTCCAAAACTTTAGGGTAAGCCAGAGAAATTTTCCACCACGACTTTTTCCTACTATCAGCAGAACTATTTTCTTGTCCACTGCCCTCTTCATCGGTATCCCCTCCCGCCATCATGGGAAGTAAAGAGCCAGCACCAAGAAGAGCAACGACAGAATATGAAAATCCTTTAACTTGCTCAATCATTGCCCCTGCTCCTTTCAGTTCACCAAATCTTAAAACTGTACCATCCACCGGACTAACCTAATGACAATTAACAGGTCATGTCAAACACAGTTTTTTAGAATGAAAAATTTGAGGATGATTAAATGTTCAAGATGCTGGTTACCAGTTACCAGGCATTGTAAATCAGGGTCAATAGGCCTGCAACCCTCCTTTAAGGAACGTACGAAGAACTCACGTAATGAAGCATATTCATCCAGAGGAAGAGCTACTTCTTCTAAATCTAAAATGGAAACAGATGGTAACTGTAACTCTGAACATGAAATAGAAACAAAAACTCACTTCAATTCAAATAAAGACCAAAGAAAATACGGTAAATAATCATACTTGAATGAAATGCCCGAGCCCATGCCCTATGAACATATGGACGCAGCCAGACAGGAAGTTCCTAAACCAAATTAGCATCACGTCATATACAACGACAACACTACGACAGTAGTTAAAAAAATCATTGAAATATTGAACCTTTACCCTATAGGTAAAATATGGCATTAATGTCAAAGATAAGTCAATTTCTTAAGAGAGATGCTACACAAATATGGGTGAAATGGTAAAGGAATGTAGTCTCAGTTTTTCCCCCTTTCTTTTCTACTTTCTTTCTGCTCCTTCCACTTTGAGGAAAATTTTCCCTGGTAGTTATATTAATGATAAATAAAGGGACCAAATGTATGCATTTCACAGATTAAATGAGTCGAACGGGATCTTCATACAGTTTAGTATAAGAACTATGGTTTACCAAGAAATGTAGTGGATAGAATCATGCGAAAAAATAAGCTTAGCTGGATCATATCACATGAATATTTTCGAACTCAAAGAAGAAATCAGAAAATGAAATAGAAATAATAATAATAATTAAAACAAAAAGCTAAAGAACTGGAAGGTTACTCACCACATTAGTCAAGTGACCCCAACATCTTGAAACTAAACGCAAAGGTATCAATCTCAAAAAAGTTGCCTGCAATCGTGAAGGAAAACATTCAGATTAAATTCGGAATTACTTGGTTACAATATAATTCCATCAACAACAGAAATTTCTAATATCTAATAATCCCTATGCAGATGTTGTACTTTAATATCCGACTTGAATTCAGGCTCTATGCCTCTCTCACGTGCCTCTTCAACCTGAACAAAGATAGAGAGTTAATTTCTGAAACTGCAAAACCATCCATCTCTATATCTAACATGACACAGATTAGTTCTTCCAAAAAATTAATTCAATTCGTCCCATCTTACTTCTAAGACCAGTAAATGGTTCAGTTACAAACTAAATCACCCAGCTTAAAATCAATATCATGCGGAGGTGATTGTTTTACAAAAACATTTGAAAGACAAGCTAATTATCATAAAGTAAGAAGGAAAACCAGATAAAAAGGTCCACCAATTTCTTTCCTGAAGTAATAAGTAGTTCAAAGGACTAACTGTATTCATCCTACCATCTTATAGATTGTATAATAGATACCTTCTTGTCATCATAGAGCCGACGAGCATGAAGTGCACCGAGCATCAATAAAGTAGCGACCGTCGCACCAGGCACCAAATAGGAGTCACCTGCACATACTTTAAACACTGAGCTTCGAATGCTTAATCTAAACTCAACATACAGAATATACAATCGATCATAGAAAACTTGCAAACCCGCAGTAGCATATTCTGCAAATACATTAGTTACAATTACCTTGAGAACTGCCATTTCCACCGCCAACAGAAGCTCCAGCTTGTACGGAAGTTTGAATCCTCCTGAAAACGGAAGTGAAGCTTCGACCATGGTTGCGAACACAATTCAGGTGACTGGTTGAAGGCAGTATGAAAATCCTCTGCGGAGCCCTAAATTTCATATTCAGGTTTTTTCTCCAGAAACTGCACTCTCTGGGCCAATTGAATGACGAAAACCGGTGGGTTAGCCTTAATTTATGCGAGCTATGGGTTTTGTGTCGTGGGCTTCACTTCACATTGCTTCCATTTTGCAAGCTTCAGCCTTCAAGTCTGAGTATGGAAATATTCTAGTAGACACGCTTCTTGAGAAAGAGAGGAATACGAGGAGCAGAATGCAAATATGGAATTTGCTACATGATCCCCAATTTCACCATTTTTATGCTATTGCCCATTTGAAAAAAAAAATAATTAATAAAAATTAACTTTAAAATAAAGTTGAAATCAAATTCCACCTAAAATAAAAGAGTTTAAGCACAAAATAATGGAAGTAGATATCAAAATGATATTTTAATTTGTTTGTGTTTCTGAAAATTGGTTAAAAATTAAAATATTTTAACAGCAAATGGGAAATCCATGGATATTGAAAAGAAGCGATTGACGATCCAATTGCAATTCAGACTCACAGGCTTAGAAAGGCTACAGATGTCATTCATCGACTGAACGCAAGCCTTAGCTACGAAGAGAAAAGCCATTGAATTGTTGAGGTGCTAAACGGGAAGCAATTTCAAGCAATTCCTTCTCATCCATGGCTACTGTCGCTACAGTCAAGTATGGAATCATTGGAGTGGGGATGATGGGCCGAGAACACCTCCTTAATCTCTACCATCTTCGCGATCAAGACGTTGCCGTTGTCGCCATAGCTGATCCGCACGCTTCATCACAGCGACAAGCCCTTGATTTAGCTCACTCACTTGGCTGGAAAATGGAGGTATGGAGTGTTCTTTAATCTTGGATATGACTGTCGAGAGTGTTTGATTTGATTGCTGTTCCTGTGGTCACTGCTGGAAATGGCACTGAATTTCCTTCTTAATTGCTAAATTTCAAGTTTGTTTTTAGGATTTGATCATTAATTAGTTTCTTGGAAGTTTGTAAAGTGAAANTTGAGGTGCTAAACGGGAAGCAATTTCAAGCAATTCCTTCTCATCCATGGCTACTGTCGCTACAGTCAAGTATGGAATCATTGGAGTGGGGATGATGGGCCGAGAACACCTCCTTAATCTCTACCATCTTCGCGATCAAGACGTTGCCGTTGTCGCCATAGCTGATCCGCACGCTTCATCACAGCGACAAGCCCTTGATTTAGCTCACTCACTTGGCTGGAAAATGGAGGTATGGAGTGTTCTTTGATCTTGGATATGACTGTCGAGAGTGTTTGATTTGATTGCTGTTCCTGTGGTAACTGCTGGAAATGGCACTGAATTTCCTTCTTAAATGCTAAATTTCAAGTTTGTTTTTAGGATTTGATCATTAATTAGTTTCTTGGAAGTTTGTAAAGTGAAATCAAGTTTCGGGTGGCCAAATTCTAAATGCAGAGAAAATAGTGTCAGATTTGTGCTATGCGCCGTGACAGTCTGGTTCTGGATTGTCTCCATAGTTCGAAATCTTCATATTAGTCTCTTATTTGAGACGAAGTAAGAAGTTATTGAAAATCTCTATAGTGACAGTCTTTTTTCTGGTTTTATGCAAAATGGAGAAAGTCCTAATCCAGTTCTGATTACAATAACCAGAGATTTTACTCTCATCTATAAGAAAAGCATGATGAGCTGGGCCTTAGCAATCTTGCTTATAAATCTCACATTTCAAAGTTTTGATAAATAGTTATACAGTTTCCGTTCTAATAGTTTTCTTAAATGAATGGTGGATAATTGACCATCAAGAAGCTATAATAACATGATTGCTCTTATTGAAATATCACAAATAGTTAATGTTAGAGCCGTTTGATCTTCTGATATGGTCTAGAGCGAAAGTATGGTCAAGTGATATTTCTTCTCTTCGTTTTCAACTGTTCTTGAATGACGAGATGTTATCCTTCAAATAGCCCAAATGCTATAAACTAACTCTTGATTCTATAAGCACAGGGGTTTCAATTAAGTAATGTTTCTGACAGAGAGAGTTTGAAAAGGTTTTCTCAGGACACCAAGAGCTTTTGGATAGTGCACTTTGTGATGTATTGGTTGTTTCAAGTCCAAATATGACTCATTATCAAATTCTAATGGATATCATCAACCATCCTAGACCTCATCATGTACTTGTGGAGAAGCCATTATGTACAACAGTTGCTCACTGCAAAGAGGTCAGCCATTTCATTTTCTGGCG
This sequence comes from Cucurbita pepo subsp. pepo, assembly GCF_002806865.2. NCBI lineage: Eukaryota > Viridiplantae > Streptophyta > Magnoliopsida > Cucurbitales > Cucurbitaceae > Cucurbita > Cucurbita pepo. The sequence continues at coordinate 1,452,363 of NC_036642.1, forward strand.
TATTTGAAAATTTTAAAAATTACTAATTTAAAAGGTATTTAATAAGTCGAGAACCTTTTAAACACAAAATTGAAAATTTAAGGATCTATTTGACACAAAACTTAAATTTACAGGCATATTAGATACATTTTAATGTTTACCGACCAAATAGTTACGAACTTGTAAGTTGAGGAGTCTATTAGATATTTCTTGAAGTTAAAGGGAACAAATAGACACAAACTTGAATGTTATTAGTGCATACGAGTTGTAGCATTATGAACATCAACCTAGTAAAAGAAAATATATTTGCTCCTACGTGGAATAGGTTGTAATGGCTGCAAAAAAGAGGGAGGGTATTCTGGTTCAAGTTGGACTGGAATACAGATACATGCCACCAGTTGCTAAACTGATTGACATAGTGAAGGGTGGTAATCTTGGACAAGTTCAAATGGTGGCGATTCGTGAACATCGATTTCCTTTCTTGGTTAAGGTCAGTTTTGAAACCTTTATGTTTATGCTTTATAAAGTTAAAATTTGCTCTTTTGACTCACTCTTCTAGTAGGTCAACAACTGGAACCGTTTCAATATTAATACTGGGGGGACTCTGGTGGAAAAATGCTGCCATTTCTTTGATCTGATGAGGCTGTTTGCAGGTGCAAATCCTGTCCGTTTGATGGCATCTGGAGCCATTGATGTTAATCACAAAGATGAAATATATGATGGGAAGGTAAACTGCTTGGCACTTGCACAGCCCTTGCAAACTTATTACAGCTTCGTTTAACTAAATGTTTTCATCATTATTCTCCAAAACAGCAACCCTGTTTCGTATTCACATTTTAAATTTTGGGCAGGTTCCAGATATACTTGACAATGCATATGTAATAGTTGAATTTGATAATGGTTCAAGAGGAATGCTGGATCTTTGTATGTTTGCCGAGGGAAGCAAAAACGAGCAAGAGATATCAGTTGTTGGTGATATTGGAAAGGTAAAGATCTCTCCACGCCCATCCACCATTTGCAAAATTTAAAAAACTTCCCCTTATAAATGCCTTCCGTAATAAGCGGAGCTTCTACGCTTTCATATAGAAAAAATGAAAGATGTAAACGTTGTGACAGGGAGAGGCTTTTGTTCCTGAAAACATTGTCCATTTCGGCACTCGAGTATCTGGAAGAGATGGCGTCGAAACATTGAAAGCAGAGGATGGCAGAATCAAGTCAGTTGCTTTCTCTTTATAGGCATATTGTTGAATGATGAAAGTCCCACGTCGGCTAATTCAGGGAATGATCATGGGTTTATAGGTGAGGAATACTATCTCTATTGGTACGAGACCTTTTGGAAAAGCCCAAAGCAAAGCCATGAGAGCTTATGCTCAAAGTGGACAATATTATACTATCGTGGAAACATGATATCAGAGTCATGCCCTAAACTTAGTCGTGCCAATAGATTTGTAAATTCTTAAATGTCGAACAAAGGACAGAGCCATACCCTAAACTTAGTCGTGCCAATAGATTTGTAAATTCTCAAATGTCAAACAAAAGACTCCAAAAGAAAAGGAGTCAAGCCTAGGAGTCGAGCCTCGATTAAGGGGAGACGTACTTTGTTCGAGAGAGCCATACCCTAAACTTAGTCGTGCCAATAGATTTGTAAATTCTCAAATGTCAAACAAAAGACTCCAAAAGAAAAGGAGTCAAGCCTAGGAGTCGAGCCTCGATTAAGGGGAGACGTACTTTGTTCGAGAGAGCCATACCCTAAACTTAGTCGTGCCAATAGATTTGTAAATTCTCAAATGTCAAACAAAAGACTCCAAAAGAAAAGGAGTCAAGCCTAGGAGTCGAGCCTCGATTAAGGGGAGACGTACTTTGTTCGAGAGAGCCATACCCTAAACTTAGTCGTGCCAATAGATTTGTAAATTCTCAAATGTCAAACAAAAGACTCCAAAAGAAAAGGAGTCAAGCCTCGTCGAAGGCATAGTAAAAAATGACTAAGACTCCAAAGGAGTCGAGCCTCGATTAAGGGGAGGCGTACTTTGTTCGAGGGGAGGTGTTGGATGATGAAAGTCCCACATCGGCTAATTTAGGAAATGATCATTGATTTATGAGTGAGGAATACTATCTCCACATTGGTACGAGGCCTTTCGGGGAAGCCCAAAGTAAAACCATGAGAGCTTATTCTCAAAGTGGACAATATCATACTATTGTAGAGAGTTGTGATTTCTAACGCATATAGCCCGACTCCTACACATTCTTCAGTCAATAAAAGCACTTTATCTGAAACCAATTTTTATGTTTAGGTACGAAGGTCTGCATCATGGGTCTAGCTATTTGGAACACCTAAACTTTTTATCTGCAGTTAGAGCTAAGGATCGACTAGTTCCAGCAGTGGACTTGGAGGATGGACTGATATCAGTCGCCATGGGAGTTGCTGCACAACTTTCTATAGAGACGGGTCGATTTGTCACCATTGCCGAAGTCATGGATAAGTAGGCAAGTTCTGAGACCAGTATTAAATTTGGGTATTGAATTTGTACGATGATTCCCTACAGTTCTTATTTTTTGTAAAAGAAAAATAAAAGATGTGTACAAATGTTCAGCATATGAATCCCTTGATAAAAATTGGTTGTGGANCCGAAGTCATGGATAAGTAGGCAAGTTCTGAGACCAGTATTGAATTTGTGAGATCATTCCCAACAGTTCTTATTTTTGTAAAAGAAAAATAAAAGATGTGTACAAATAAATGTTCAGCATATGAATCCCTTGATAAAAATTGGTTGTGGACTATATTTAATTTTTCATTTTGAATTTGTACCTTTATAATGTACCTATTTTGGTTCAGGGCAATTATTTCATATATTTATGATAAATGTAATTTTGAAAAATATATTGTTTTAACTATATAACACATAATATTTCATAATTATAAAACAGTTATTATTTTTTAAAAAAATATGTTATTTTAATTATTACACAATTCTAATTTAATTTTGAAAATAATTTTGTTTTTGCCGTCAACAATAAAAATTCTAGCTGTAAAATTCATCCGACTTTTTTATTTATTTAAAGCAAATGTTTAATCCATTTATTAGATGTTTTAATTTTTTTTATAAAAAAAAAAGTTTTAGTGGAAATAAATAGTAGTCAACAAAGTATCAACAAATAACAAATATGGAATTTCAAACTTCTTAATTAATTATTTNAAAAAATATATTGTTTTAACTATAACACATAATATTTCATAATTATAAAACAATCATTATTTTTAAAAAAAAATATGTTATTTTAATTATTACATAATTCTAATTTAATTTTGAAAATAATTTTGTTTTTGCCGTCAACAATAAAAGTTCTAGCGGTAAAATTCATCCGACTTTTTTTTATTTGAAGCAAATGTTTAATCCATTTATTAGATGTTTTAATTTAAAAAAAATGTTTTAGTGGAAATAAATAATAGTCAACAAAGTATCAACAATTCAGAAACGGTAAGGATTGTTTAATCTTAATTGAACACGGTCATCAAATAACAAATATGGAATTTCAAACTTCTTAATTAATTATTTTCTTGGAAATCAAAATTACACGCATCGGGCCTCTTGTTTCGCGCCAAAATTACAGTTCCAAGTCCCAGCAGCAAACGGGAGTTAGAGCTCTCTAAATAGAACGCAACTGAAGCGCGGTAACTGAGAACTTGTTTGAACTGAGATCAACCGGAGACTGAAAATGGAAGACGACGGAGGCGAGAGATCGAGCTACGTGATCGGTCTGATCGAGAACAGAGCTAAGGAGGTATGTNAACTGAGAACTTGTTTGAACTGAGATCAACTGGAGACTGAAAATGGAAGACGACGGAGGCGAGAGATCGAGCTACGTGATCGGTCTGATCGAGAACAGAGCTAAGGAGGTATGTGTCTGCAATTCCTAACGATCGCACCGACCGTTCATTTCTTATTAAAATGCGGGAGGCGAAAAGAAACTGTTTACTACTGCATTTTCCTTTTTCGTTCTGTGATTTTGGAAACAAGAACAAGAATAGTTTGAGAGTTCTTTGATGCGACCACTTTCTTTATTCAATCTTATGTCATGGAAGAGAAAATGATATGGTAGTTCTACGGCCGAGTTATACTGTACTGTATCCTCAAACTAGATAATACATGTCGCACCAGATGATTTTAAATGTGCCACTGCTCTGTTAGCATTTTATTTAGTTTAAATGCGTTTGTATGAACTGATTGAGAACTGAAATAATGATTTATGTTGCTGAGAGATGCACTTTGGAACTTGTGTTTGGTATTAAGTAGATAATTCTTTAGCAAACTGGAATGATTCATAGTTGAATATTTACACCAATTTTTAAGAACCGGACAGATTGAGTTTACTTCATTTTTCCATATAAGAAATTGTCACGATGTAAGTTTTAACCGAAGATTAAGCTTCGCTTGCCAGCATAGGAGAATAGTTTAATTGACATCAATCTCCTGACAGGTTGGAGTTGCTGCGTTCGATTTGAGATCAGCTTCACTTCATCTTTCTCAATATATAGAGACCAGCAGCTCCTACCAGAATACAAAAACTTTGCTGCATTTCTATGATCCAATGGTGATTCTAGTTCCTCCCAACAAGCTCGCACCTGATGGCATGGTTGGAGTTTCTGTTTTGGTAGACAGATTTTATGTTACAGTGAAGAAGGTAAGTTCATATTCACCGAGTTCGTAACTCCTTCACTCAGCATGCAGTGTCAGTGAAGATTGCTTACTTTTACAGAGAAACTTAAATTGAATGCAAAACTCTGTAGGTTGTAATGGCTCGTGGTTGCTTTGACGACACAAAGGCATTTTCCTTTTTCTTTCCTCTCTTAAAGTTTTATTTTATGCATCTCAGTTTCATATGGTTATTGTATTGGATGCTGTTCTTTAATCAGTATGCTCAGATCATATCTTAGTCGAACTTTCCAGGGTGCTGTTTTGATTAAGAATCTGGCAGCCAAGGAGCCTTCTGCTCTTGGTTTGGAAACTTATTACAAACAGTACTATCTCTGCTTGGCTGCTGCTGCTGCTAGCATTAAATGGTATTTTCAGAACTTCAGCCTTCTATAAGTCACATATGGGAAGTGTTATCTATAGTTAACTAATAAGAAGAGAGAATTTTTTTAATGCTTAGTTGTGACTAATGATCCAGCTTCTTGATGCACAGGATAGAAGCAGAGAAGGGGGTTATTGTGACCAATCACTCTTTAACGGTAAATTTGCCTTTCTGAAATGGTAATGTATAGAATTCAATGGTTTGATTTTCTCCTGATGCTTGAATGAGATTTCGCTGTAAGACAAACGATCTCGTAGTGACCAATATAATTGAATTGAAAAGTCAAGTTTCTGTAGTTCGGTTAAGTTCTCTTCCCAGTTTTCTCGTGTGTAAGATTGCTGACCTAATGCTGGGAAATTATTTAATTTAATTTTTCTTTCCTTTCCTCTTGATTGAGTGCGTAGAACGGATGCACCTTATTTCCTCTTATTCTAACCTCTAGACAAGGCTTTTACTATGCATTGGTTGAGTTGCGAATCATTTTGACTCTTTGTTTATAAGTTTTTTTAATTCGGTATGGGATTTCAATTTTCTCAGCAGCTCATTCCTCTTTCACCTTTTGTTGTTCTACTTTCTAGATTTGTGTTTTGAAAGATAAAGTACTCTGAACAGGACTAAAGATTCTGTCCTGTGGAGGTGTAATTAACTAACTTTAGGAACTAGGCTTAAAACAATGTTGCCTCTCTGATTCGAACATCATTTTTATTAGTCTTCGGAGAGAATATGAACGAGACGTTCATTTATTTCTGGAGTTCTTCCTTCATCCTGATGGTTCTCAGTTGTAACTTTTAGGTCACATTTAATGGTTCATCTGATCATGTGAGCATTGATGCAACGAGGTTCCCTCCATTTCTCTTTCCTTTTCAAATATGTGTTACTGCTGATCGCAATATCAATGTCCAAGTCATTGATTTATATTTTTCATACTTTTCGGAGAACATTTTCTTGAGAATTGGCCACAAAATGTTGGTTTCAAATTACTGATTAATGCTGAATTATATGCTGACAGTGTTCACAATTTAGAAATTATTGAGCCACTTCACTCCAACCTTTGGGGAACAAGCAACAAGAAGAGAAGTCTGTTCCACATGCTCAAGACAACAAAAACTATAGGAGGGTACGAGGATACCTTAGGAATGTTGATATATTTTTCTTCATTTGTCTACCAATTGCTGCAAAAATTTATTTTGTTCCCTCTTCGTGTTATCATCTAAACTAGTATTTGAAGTCCTCTCGTTTATTACATCTTATCTTGGGGCGGGAAGTTTTGATGACATGTAATTGACCAAAGGGAAAAAATTATTTTGATATGCAGTTATTGCCAAATGCTCGTCTAAAATGTTTTTAGTCCCGCTCGTATCTCAAAATTTTATGCTTTACTCTCTCACTGCAATTTTGGTCAAGTTTTTGTTACAGGTCTAGACTTCTTCGTGCCAATCTTTTGCAGCCATTAAAAGATATTGAAACCATTAATGCCCGTCTGGATTGCCTGGTTAGTATCATACATGGTTAATGTATTAGCCATGTTCATGGCGAACTGAAATTATATTATTTGTTTGCTGTGAAATTTAGGCTCAGAAAGATTTTAGTTCTTATATATAAGTTTATGTGTTACGATCTAAGTTTGGTATGGAGTAAACCAGAGTAAGTTAAGGTATCGACCATATGCACCTTATCTGGAAAGAGACATTTTCGTATATGGGTTGCATGTCATTATTTTGGTAAAATGAAAAGAAAAAAAAAGGAAAACCGTACCAGTTTGGCATTACATATTGTCGTCAGTTCACGGTTTAAAACGCGTCATCTACTAGGGAGCGGTTTCTACACTTTTAAAAGTAATGTTTTATTCCCCTCTCTAACTAATGTGGGGATCTCACAATCNACATATTGTCGTCAGTTCACGGTTTAAAACGCGTCATCTACTAGGGAGCGGTTTCTACACTCTTATAAGGAATGTTTTATTCCCCTCTCTAACTAATGTGGGGATCTCACAATCCAACCCTTATAAGGAATGCTTCTCACAATCCATTCCCTTGGGAGCTCAGCACACCACCCAATGTTTGGCTCTGATATCATTTGTAATAGCTCACGCCCACCGCCAGTAGATATTGTCTGTTTTAGCCCATTACGTATCGTCGTCAGCCTCACAGTTTTAAAATGTGCCTACTAGGGAGAAGTTTTGATATCTTTATAAGGAATGCCTCGTTCCCTCTCCAGTCAATGTGGGATTATGTGCATAGTGATCGGATGAAGAAAATTCAAGCGGCAGATAAANAGCCCACCGCTAGTAGATATTATCTGTTTTGGCCCATTACGTATCGTCGTCAGCCTCACAGTTTTAAAATGTGTCTACTAGGGAGAAGTTTTGATATTTTTATAAAGAATGCCTCGTTCCCTCTCCAGTCAATGTGGGATCTCATAAAAAGCTATTATACTTTTTGTGCATAGTGATCAGATGAAGAAAATTCAAGCGGCAGATAAAAGGCGTTTTATGTAACTTTTGAAGCATAATTGCTTTAGAACTTGCTGGTGATGAGCTTGGATACATTCATTTTAGCAGCAACAATTACAAATCTTCATAAAGAATGTTCACTTACTAGTAATACATTCTTAACCAGGCCATATCATAGGTTTTCCTTTCATGTTTGTTGTGATTTTTTACCTCTGTTCTTCCTCCTTAGAGAGTAGTTTTCCCAAATTACTACGAAAGAAGAACCTGTCAACATTGCCATGTCTTGACTGTATAAAATAATGGTGGGGGCAGACGAACTATGCTGGGGATGCTACAGAAATCTATGGAATCTTTTTCTTCAATTAATATCTATGGAAAGTATTCTGTTTCAACGTGAANCATCTTCAATTAATATCTATGGAAAGTATTCTGTTTCAACGTGAAGCATTGATTCAATTCCTATCAATTGTTACCCGAAGTATCTTCTTAAATTGAACTAACTATGACCAAGTAATGCATTAACGATGTAATTCAATGAATACTGTAAAATGAAATATTTCAACCTGCAGAACTTATTCTTATCGTGCTTAGAACTCTGCAGTATCTACTTTTGGAGTGTCTTCATAAATTTCTTGGATTAATCCAGGATTTCAACCACCAACTAGCTATAATAATTAGTAGCTCATATAATAAAAATATTTATTAAATAAGACAATTTGTTCACTTAAGACTTCAGTAGCTGCCAGATACTTTTTTGACAAGGTGCTGATCATAACCCTTTGTTTTTCTTTTCTAGGATGAACTGATGAGCAATGAACAACTGTTCTTTGGGCTCTCTCAAGCTCTCCGTAAATTTCCTAAAGAGACCGGTAAGCCTTTAGAAATCGTGAAGGCAAAAAGAAAATAAAATGTCAGTGTGAAATGAAAGATTCTTAGTTAAGTTCTTATACCTAATCATCTTTCCATGTTTTTAATTCAGATAGAGTACTTTGCCACTTCTGCTTCAAGCAAAAGAAAGTTACCAATGAAGTTTTGGGTGCTGATAATGCTAAAAAGAGCCAAAGTTTAATATCTAGCATTATTCTGCTGAAAACTTCTCTCGAGGCATTGCCTTTACTTTCAAAGGTAGTTTGCTTTTCAAATCTATACACGGTTTTCAAGAGTCCTGCACATATTTAAGATGGCTCCGTTCAAAATTTCAGGTGCTTAAAGAAGCAAAGAATTTTCTTCTTGCAAACATCTACAATTCTGTTTGTGAAAATGAAAAATTTGCAACCATTAGAAGGAGGTATACTTGGCTTCTGCTAATGACTGCGCAATTCTAATTTTTATGAATTTGGACTAGTAAGCCAACATTTCTCACAGATATCAATTTAATGCTGAACGACACTCGCATCTTTAACCGTAGCCCTCAATAAAGGGACTACATATTTATGTTATTTCAAAGAACCTCCTTTTTACAGGATTGGGGAGGTTATCGATGAGGATGTTCTTCATGCTAGGGTTCCTTTTATTGCCCGCACTCAGCAGTGTTTTGCGGTCAAGGCTGGAATTGATGGACTGCTTGATATCGCAAGAAGGACTTTCTGTGATACTAGTGAAGGTTATTCTCCTGCTAATCCATTGATTCGATAAGTTAAACATCTTTGTTATGTCTTATTATGTGAGTAGTGAAGGTTATTCTCCGGCTAATCCATTGATTCGATTAGTTAACATCTTTGTTATGTTTTATTATGTGAGTCGAATATGAGTTATGAAAAGTCACCCTCATGCCAGCAATACATAATCTTGCTAATAAATACCGAGAGGAGTACAAGCTGCCCAATTTAAAACTGCCATTTAACAATAGACAAGGGTTTTACTTGAGCATTCCTCGGAAAGATGTACAAGGCAAGCTTCCTAGCAAGTTTATTCAGGTGAAGCACGACACACTTGCTTTCTTGTCGATGTCTTTAAAATTATTTGAGTCTCACCTTCTTCTCACAAAATTCAGGTCTTGAAGCATGGGAACAATATACGATGCTCTACTCTGGAACTTGCTTCTGTGAGTATGTTTATTATAGTAGGGTTGTACCCATAGATCGATGATCAGATAACCTGCCTATAATAGGAGATAATTGTGCATTTATATTAGGTTTGAAGTTAATTGTATAATGTTGATGCGCTAAAATATAGGAAATTTTTCTTTTACTAGGGTAGTGTCGTACTCCCTTTATTCACAATTTTGCTTTCATAAATATTTTTTAATGCTAGTGGACCCACATCATTTTTAAAAGGATGTTGATGTGGCAAGCAATAAATGGAAGGAATATGCATACTCGTTTAGTACAGGAAACTTCCCCATAGAATGTCCTATTACCAACAAATAGTGGTCATACTATTCCTTTATTACATTTGGTTTACTTTGAATTACCACTAATGCAATTCAAAATTCATATGGTCTATAGTTGCTTTAAGTCTGTGAATTGCGCATGAGAAATTACAATGAAGGGCCTAATTTAATCTGCGAACTCGCTGTTTCTGTACCCTGATTGTACTCAATTGTTATGAGTGCTATCATTCTCACAATTATGATGTCTCAGAAATGATATAGCCTTAAGGAGTAGCTCATTGAACTATAATACTGAAGATTGCATGTCATCAAGATGGTGCATGGTTTGTAGTTTCACAAAATTCTTAAGCTTGGAGAAAATATTGTATACGATTTTACACACCTCCAGTTTCTTTTCTTCTGAAATTTGTGATTCACATTTTTGTGTGTAGCAAATTATGCTGTTGAATGCAGCAAATCCCATGCTTTTTTTATCCCATTTGCAGCTGAATGTTAGAAACAAGTCTGCAGCAGGAGAATGCTATATACGGACAGAAATTTGCCTGGAAGGTTATCTCACATGCTTAATTATTTAGTAAATCTTCACCCACGAGCTACCAATGATTAAGTTCACCTATATCTCTGAATTTTCCGTTTACCAAGGAATGATAATATTGTAAAAAAACATACGAATACTCTATCATATATAGGATAAAAGGCCTTATCCTCATAGAGCCTCCACCCTACTAATTAATTTATTCATTAACTTCCTTTGTTTTTTCTTGAAATCTCGCACTCTGTCTCGAGAAACAGAGAATATCTAAATTTTAACTGATTTCATCTCTTTCCCTTGGAAGGAGGTCCTAACGTCCCTCCACTCGGGGGGAAGGAAGAAAAACAATTTCCTAGTGCAAACTTGTTATGTTATATTTGATTTTGAAGTTTGTCAGTAATTAGTTTATATACAGGACTGGTAGATGCCATAAGAGAGGACGTCTCTATGCTCACACTGCTTGCAGAAGTCTTGTGTCTCTTAGATATGATGGTTAATTCTTTTGCACATACAATATCTTCGAAGCCTGTGGATAGATATACTAGGCCAAATTTTACAGGTAAGCCAACACTCTCCTGCCAAATTTTACAGGTATGCCAACAACAAACCTATGATTGATTTTCCTTGTTACAATAGAAAGTGGCCCGATGGCAATTGAAGCTGCGAGACACCCAATCCTAGAAAGTATACACAACGATTTTGTTGTACGTCTAAATTCATTGACAATTACTGATAGCTGTAATGTAGGATTATTTTAAATGGAGACAACTTTTCTAGTTTTTGATATCAGTTCTTTGAAGTTCAGTATTTGATGGAAATTTAAGTTTCTTCCATGCAGGCTAACAGTATATTTCTATCGGAAGCATCAAACATGATAATTGTCATGGGCCCAAATATGTAAGAACTCGCCTCATGACGTGATTTAAGATTTTCCTACATAAAAAATGTTATTCATCTTCATGTTTTATCTTTGAGTGGTCAACTTCTTTGAAATAATATCTATAAAAGATAAGAAGTTTAAACAATTGCTCAGAATGGGGAGCATTTATGAACTAAAGTTGTGCACANTTTAAGATTTTCCTGCATAAAAAATGTTATTCATCTTCATGTTTTATCTTTGAGTGGTCAACTTCTTTGAAATAATATCTATAAAAGATAAGAAGTTTAAACAATTGCTCAGAATGGGGAGCATTTATGAACTAAAGTTGTGCACAGTTTGAGGTGCTAAAAGCATACTCTTAACTAACCGGTACCGTCTTTTAAATTTCAGGCAAGATTAACTACACAAGTTCGTTTTTCTTTTTTAAAAAGTCATATCATAAATAGTCTTGGGAATATTCTAAAAGATCTAAACATTATCTTTTTGTTTCTNTAGTTTGAGGTGCTAAAAGCATACTCTTAACTAACCGGTACCGTCTTTTAAATTTCAGGCAAGATTAACTACACAAGTTCCTTTTTCTTTTTTAAAAAGTCATATCATAAATAGTGTTGGGAATATTCTAAAAGATCTAAACATTATCTTTTTGTTTCTGGTAAAACAAAAATATTATTTCCACAAAATGTGCATGGTAACATTACTTAATATATTCATTGATGATACTCTAGGAGAATGACCTGAATCTAGATAATGGTAAGAACAACTTGGATATCATTTCAATATCTCTGACACAGTTAAGCCAAGGAAACTGTATTTATTCCTTCCAGTTAAGATTCAGGCTGCAATTATACAACTTGAAGTTTTTAAATGACTTGCACTAACGAGCTATTATTTCTTGCAGGAGTGGAAAGAGTACCTACCTTCAACAAATGTGCCTTCTAGTTATTCTTGCTCAGATTGGATGTTATGTTCCAGCACAATTCTCAACCTTGAGAGTTGTTGATCGTATATTCACAAGAATGGGCACAGAAGATAGTCTAGAGTCCAACTCCAGCACAGTATTGTTTTCCTACGAAATTCATTTTCTTTTAACTAATAATCCATAGTTTGAATTTCAAAGCAAGGATTAACACCAGAAAAGCATCTTGACACTAGTATATTACGGGGTTGCAGTTCATGACAGAGATGAAGGAAACAGCTTTTGTGATGCAGAATGTCTCCCATAGGCAAACTAATCTACTGTGAACTTGAAGGACTCTCGAAATGTTCCACCATTCATTGAGATGTTTTGTTCACTGGCATGCAGGAGTCTCGTTGTCGTGGATGAACTTGGGAGGGCAACATCTTCTTCCGATGGATTTGCAATTGCATGGAGCTGCTGCGAATATCTTTTATCACTGAAAGCGTAATATGACAATGCATATTATTTTCATTTATAGTCTAATCAATCAGGTCGCAGATGCCTACTTATAACCTAAAAACACCTATTCTCTTATCTCTCATTTAGACATCAGTACTTGTTTGTAATTTCATTTATAGTCCCTTTTCCACTATCCTTTATGCATTGGGGTTTAGTTTTTCTAAAGGATTGATCTGGTCAGGTCATCGACTTTAGTCTATAGGTAGTTAATTTGACTATTTGAGTAGATTTAAGATTTTCGATTACTATCTGTTCTTATACTCACTTGTGAACTTCAAAATAGGTACTTACCGCTTCCTTTCTCTTCCTCAGCTATACCATATTTGCCACTCATATGGACGGCCTATCAGAACTAGTAACCATCTATCCAAACGTAAAAATTCTTCACTTTCATGTTGATATAAGGAATAACCGTTTGGATTTCAAGGTAACACTAGGCATTTCCGTAAATCTATTATCTATGTTACCGTCGTTTGTCTGACTGATTATTTGAATCATTGATTAGTTTCAACTAAAGGATGGAATTAGACATGTACCACACTATGGCCTTCTATTAGCAGAAGTGGCAGGACTGCCAAGCTCAGTTATTGAAACTGCAAAAAACATTACTTCCAGGATCATGGAAAAGGTACTTACTAATACTCCAAAATTTTCCAATTCATGAACACATTACTCTTGTCCCACTCTAAATAGGAAAAACCAAAATTCTTTTTTTAAATCTATCAACGAAGACGATTCAAGTCTTTTCAGTTTTCGTAAAAGAGAACGCCTCATTCCCACATCGATAGATTTGATGCTAGATGAAGTCTTTATANATTCTTTTTTTAAATCTATCAACGAAGACGATTCAAGTCTTTTCAGTTTTCGTAAAAGAGAACGCCCCATTCCCACATCGATAGATTTGATGCTAGATGAAGTCTTTATAAGTAGGCTGGCGCAACAAGTGATTGCCGAGCTCGGTAATGCTAGCTTGTAACCCAAATGGGGGCATCAAGGTGGTTGGAGGTTGGCTCAGCCCATCTGGTAGGGAATATGGGGTTACTCTCTGGCCCGTCCGTTCCAAGTAGGGAGTTGGGCCGTTGTCTCTGGGCGAAGGCCCAAAGTCAGCGGTCCCTAGAGGCGAAGGGAACCGCGTGAGGCTGGCTTCACAGAGCAGCGTCACCTTCCTCTCCCGTCGGTGGAAGGATAGCGGGCCGGTTCTCCATATCCCAATATACCCGATGGGTAGTCCTCAGCCTAACAACCACTTTTTTTTTTTTTTTTTTTTTTTTTTTTTTTTTTTTTTTTTTTTTTTTTTTTTTTTTTTTTTTTTTTTTTTTTTTTTTTTTCTTTTTT
>NC_036642.1:1466507-1487236 GCF_002806865.2 Cucurbita pepo subsp. pepo
GAATCTCATTTCCATTATATTATTAAATATTTCAAATTGTTTAGGAAGAAAGACGGATGGAGATAAACTACTTGCAGTACCATCCTATTAGAATGGCTTATAATGTAGCTCAGCGGTTGATTTGTTTGAAACATTCCAGTCATGATGAGGATTCAATCCGAGAAGCATTACAAAACCTTAAAGAAGGGTACATAAATGGGAGGCTATGATATTCTCGATAAAGTTGGTATGTAAGACAATGTATACAATGTGTTGTACCATGCTTGAGCTGCAGTTGATGAAACTTGTGCCATTCATAAGAGATCTACCAGCCTTACCTTTATGCTTTGTTCTCTTAACACCTTGGGGAAGCGGATTAGAAATTCTAAAATCATCATTTGATGATAATATATAAGCCAATGAATTAGGCTAACATAGTTAGATTTGAGAAATAATCATTAAATAAATTATTCATTGGCATTTCATGTGTTAGAATGTAGTTCATCATTTATTAGAAATTGCAATCATCTTAAATAAATTGAAACTGAAACTATATCATACTACCCTAGATGAAAGATAAAAATTTGCCCAAATCTGAAATAGGAATATTTTTCGAGGCGGCAAAATTGATAGATGTTTTATTTTACGACTTGTTCTGTTTTTAGTTATTAATTATCAAGAGATGTTTAACATTATAGAGAATTCAAAACTTAACTGCTGCTACAAATTTAGATATTAAATTCACGTGCATTTAAAAATATATATATACAGAAAAAGAAAACAAATTCCAAATTTTTTAAACAAACATGGGCATTGCATTTACACGTTTAGGTAAAATAATCTCATCCTAATTTTCATTCTTTAATCATAGAAGCAAGAAAAAGTTAGAAAAATTATAACTTAAATGGTTATGAAATCTAAAAAACAGATAGTGCGATGAACAAAATTATAACTTAGTTTAGAAAAATCCTGACAATTCTCGATGTAAATATAAAGATGGAAAAATTCTAGATCGAAGTAGTATCTTCCACTAAATTCTCCAAACAGAAGCAGATAATAAGGATACCAAAACATAGAGAAACATAACCAAAATCAACGGTAACGACGAAGAGAAAGAGTGTTGTTCCTCTTCCAGGTTGCTCTGCGAGAAGGCCTGGCCTTGTGGTGCAAGTGTCCTTTTCCACGGAGTCCCCTGTATTTCTTGCCAGCGGATGTAAGCCCTCGGAGCTCCCTGTGCTTGTGGACTGGATTGCAGATCCAGTTGATTCTTGGGTCATTGCGAACAGCATTGTGGGCAACATCAACCAATATCACCTCATAGTACTTGTAAGTAGAATCCTGTTTCAGTGTCAAGAACAGTCAGAATAGAGGTAGGGGGAAAGACAGAATGAAAAGCAAGAACATCTTATAATAAGGTCTCATCTTATAAGTACTCCTAAACTTGGGTCATTACGAGAAAAGAGAAAGGAGGTATGGTATAATCAATGACCTCGTTGATCCAGTATGAATTGAGAACCCTCAGACCACCCAACTTTCGTCCTGCTCGTTCTTCTGCAACTGATCTCTTGCTACGCTGGAACTTCAATTGAGTAACACCCTGGTTGGTTGGTTTTCCATACACAATACCCTTGGGAACTGGCCTCTTCCTACCACCACGCCTCACACGGACTCTGTAAACAACATAACCCTGCAACCAATTTCTTAAGTAACCATTCGAGGATGAGAGTAAAATAAATATCTTCACAATGCCAAAAAAAAAAAATAAATAAACAAAGCACAACCCAAAGGATATTTCATTCGTAAATATGGTTGATTACAACATAATCATATTCTCAAGAACATTCTAAACCCTATCAAAATTATGGCAGATGCGGACAACCAGTTAGACCGATCAAATGCAAAGTTTATCTGTAACTTCTAAACAAGTAACGATGGGAATAAAACATATAGAATAACTAACAAATAATGAACTGCATCGACCTCGACAAAAGCAAGATTCAGAGGAAGAGAATTCGCTTGGTTGGGTGACCGAGATTGAGTTCAATTTAGCCAGTCTCCGGATGTATCCAATCATTGTACGAAAATCCACAAAGAGTGAAGTAAGCGCATAAGGATACCGCTTATCCAACTCAGACGACCTTAGTAACTTGATAACCGAAAACATGCTACTCAAATCACCTAAGGAGATCTCTGCTAGTCACTCTAAAGCGTAGTACAACAGAAATAGTACGCACGTTTGAGATACCAATCATCAAGTGAAGACCTCAAAAATAAATTTCAAAACGGTAATGCTTGTATGAATCTGCACTCGAAACTGAATCTCAAAATGATCAAAGATTTTTTTTTTTACCTGCTTGGCCTTGTAGCCGAGACGGCGAGCCTTATCAGGGCGAGTGGGGTGATTGACGCGGACAATGGATGGATGCTGGCGATACTCCCAGCATCTCACCCTCTGTAGGAACCGCATCACATCTGACTGCTTCTTCCTCCATAGCTCCGACACGTACTTGTACGCCCCTATTTTCCAAATCCCAAAGTTTAATCAAACGCAGATACAACAATCTAAACTTCTCCATAAACAAAAACTGAGATATTTCGACTGCGTTAAAGATAATAAATACAAGCAGCTAGAACATTGATTCGAAAACATGGGACAAAGTCGTCATACAAAACGGAAATTGCAACAAAAAGGAGAATTGTTCGAATGTGTTGTAGAAAAACCTAGAGAGAGAGAGCG
Source organism: Cucurbita pepo subsp. pepo (assembly GCF_002806865.2). NCBI lineage: Eukaryota > Viridiplantae > Streptophyta > Magnoliopsida > Cucurbitales > Cucurbitaceae > Cucurbita > Cucurbita pepo. The sequence continues at coordinate 1,469,224 of NC_036642.1, forward strand.
TACCCATCGGATCGGAAAGAGAACTTGCAGGGAGGAGTCACCAACTAGGGTTTTCGCCCGGAGAACCCTAGTTTATATAAAGTGCGATTTTTCTCATGTTTCGGATCTGGGCCGTCCATTCCGCTTTTGAACGACGTCGTTTATTTCTCAGAGAAAACGCATCTTGGGTTTCGATTGTTGGGCCGAATTTCTCCTAATGGGCTCGTTTACATTGACTTGGGGTTCATTGGGCTTTGCCATATATTTTGAACCCACATTGCTCGCTGTATTCGTGCCCATGCAGCCCAAACATCAAAAAATCATATTGATCAGTAGCAATCAAGAAATAAACTAAGTTTTAAGTTTTATTAAAATTAAAGATTTGAAAATATGTATATTAAAATGAATTAAAACCAAAGTAAATGATATTTAAACTAATTAAAAAAAATAGAGATATTTCGACTGCGTTAAAGATAATAAATACAAGCAGCTAGAACATTGATTCGAAAACATGGGACAAGGTCGTCATACAAAACGGAAATTGCAACAAAAAGGAGAATTGTTTGAATGTGTTGAAAAAAAACCTAGAGAGAGAGAGAGAGAGAGAGTACCCATTGGATCGGAAGGAGAACTTGCAGGGAGGAGTCACCAACTAGGGTTTTCTCCCGGAGAACCCTAGTTTATATAAAGTGCGATTTTTCTCATGTTTCGGATCTGAGCCGTCCATTCCGCTTTTGAACGACGTCGTTTATTTCTCAGAGAAAACGCATCTTGGGTTTCGATTGTTGGGCCGAATTTCTCCTAATGGGCTCGTTTACATTGACTTGGGGTTCATTGGGCTTTGCCATATATTTTGAACCCACATTGCTCGCTGTATTCGTGCCCATGCAGCCCAAACATCAAAAAATCATATTGATCAGTAGCAATCAAGAAATAAACTAAGTTTTAAGTTTTATTAAAATTAAAGATTTGAAAATATGTATATTAAAATGAATTAAAACCAAAGTAAATGATATTTAAACTAATTAAAAAAAATTGGTTTTTTATTCAAAATACAAGTGGTGGCCTTTTATTCAAGGTATATATATATATATATATAAAATAAAAAATAAAAAAAAAAGTGGCATTTTATTTAAAATAAATCAGACAGAAAACACCAAAAGGAGTCCCTTTTCTCCCCTCGCATTCTCTTGGCAAGAAATGACAATGGCGGCTTCACTGTATCTATCTCAAAGCCCTATCGCCACTGCCACCCGTCGATCTTCACCCTTCATTTCCCTTCTCCCTCCTTCTCAATCCATCAAATTCCCCTCTCTCCACTGCCATACCCTCAAAGATCTTTCAATCACCGCCTCCCACGCGTCGCAGCGTGCTGCAACCATCATCCCGCGAGCAGCCGCCACACCGTCATCCGCCGCTTCTTCAACCACCGTATTTCATGGCAGCTGCTNCTTACATTGACTTTGGGTTCATTGGGCTTTGTCATATATTTTGAACCCACATTGCTCGCTGTATTCGTGCTCATGCAGCCCAAACATCAAAAAATCATAGTGATCAGTAGCAATCAAGAAATAAACTAAGTTTTAAGTTTTATTAAAATTAAAGATTTGAAAATATGTATATTAAAATGAATTAAAACCAAAGTAAATGATATTTAAACTAATTAAAAAAAATTGGTTTTTTATTCAAAATACAAGTGGTGGCCTTTTATTCAAGGTATATATATATATATATATAAAATAAAAAATAAAAAAAAAAGTGGCATTTTATTTAAAATAAATCAGACAGAAAACACCAAAAGGAGTCCCTTTTCTCCCCTCGCATTCTCTTGGCAAGAAATGACAATGGCGGCTTCACTGTATCTATCTCAAAGCCCTATCGCCACTGCCACCCGTCGATCTTCACCCTTCATTTCCCTTCTCCCTCCTTCTCAATCCATCAAATTCCCCTCTCTCCACTGCCATACCCTCAAAGATCTTTCAATCACCGCCTCCCACGCGTCGCAGCGTGCTGCAACCATCATCCCGCGAGCAGCCGCCACACCGTCATCCGCCGCTTCTTCAACCACCGTATTTCATGGCAGCTGCTATGTCGTCGGAGACAACATCGACACTGACCAGATTATTCCGGCTGAGTATCTTACTTTGGTCCCCTCAAATCCTAGCGAGTATGAGAAGCTCGGATCCTACGCCCTAATTGGCCTTCCTTCCTCTTATTCCACCCGCTTCGTGGAACCTAACGAGATGAAAACCAAATATTCCATCATAATTGCCGGCGACAACTTCGGCTGCGGTTCTTCACGGGAGCACGCGCCGGTTGCGTTGGGAGCGTCCGGTGCGGTGGCTGTGGTTGCTGAGTCGTACGCCCGTATTTTCTTCCGGAACTCGGTGTCGACCGGAGAGATTTATCCATTGGAATCGGAAATAAGGATCTGCGATGAATGTAAGACTGGCGATGTGTTGACAATCGAGCTGGCAGAAAGCCGCTTGATCAACCACACGACGGGAAAAGAATACAAGCTCAAGCCTATTGGGGATGCAGGTCCTGTCATTGAGGCTGGTGGGATTTTCGCATATGCTAGGAAATCTGGTATGATTCCAAGCCTAACGCCGTCAAGTTGAATTTAAGTTCTGGGGATCGTGGGAAGTAATTGTTGTTTTGCTTGTTAGAGTAATTTATTTGCTTGCTAATGAGCTTGGAATTCTGTGGAAGTGTCTGTCTTGGCCAAGTGTTTTAATGAAATAATAACGCGGACTGAATAGATCCGCCATATCTAGGAACCAAAAATGGTTATTCTCTGAATTGAAGCAGCTTTTATGTCAGCATTTGATTACAAATTCTGGAAAGTTTGATTTTGAGATGTTATAATTTTCAGTATTTGCTTCTCTTTCAAAGTTATAATTTGATTCTACATTGTGGAAAGCTTGTGAATTTTATTCTCACATTCCCAATATTTGAGAGCACGCAGGAGGATTTGTACCCTTTTTTCTGTGTGGATGATTTGATGATCTCTTACTTTTAATCTTTGCGTGATTTCAATGTAAATGAAGTATTGTCATTAAATTTTGGAACTAACCAGTCATAGGGCCCTATTAGTCGAGTGATTGACTGGCAGCCTCAACTCTAGCTAATAAATTTGGGACAGAGTCTGAGGTAGTTGTAGTTCATATTCTCTATATGGATGGAAATATAGTTGTAAGATTTTCAAACCATTTATCAACAATGGTCTTGGCAAGGCAATGTAGCTACAACTTTTACTCTGCATCAAGTATCTTCTGGATTGATGTGGTTCGTCATATTGAATCATTTTGCTTTTTGGCAAAACTGGAGTTGTTTCTAATCATGAGCTTTGTGGTTCTGAACTTGTTTTAGAACTTGAGCTTCGTACTTATCTGCATTAGAGTTCTTAGAGCTATGGAATTTTAATTTTCTGCCATACCGCTAGTGCACTTTCTACCACCAATGGACTTCTCTCATCTGAGGTCCCTCATCGGGTAGAGAAATTGCCTTAAGGTCTGTACTCTGTTGAGTCAAGAACATTCTTCTCCTAACCTGGAACCAGTCTCCAATTACAGCTGAATGATTCTCTTGACATTCTGAAGGAATGGCATATGTTATTATCTCCCGAGGTCTTATTCTGAGATAATGTGGTCCTATCGATGAGTTTTGTTAGTTGTTTGTTACATCCATTCTTTAATGATAATGAAGAAGGTTAGCTGGTGACAAGTTTTTTAGGAAGCTCGCTGCTGCCAATCTAGCAATGGTTACTTGTTTCTTTTGCTCAACAGAAAAACTCAAGTCAATGAAACCCCCAAGCATTAAAGATATGAGATCACACTTCAGCGGCCAATTTCTTATTACAATGTTTTCGACTCAATTTCTTATTATAACGTTCGAGGAAGACATCACAAAGGAGGCTCGAGGGCTTGTTGCCGAAAGGCGTTTTTTGGTCTCCTAAGGCAGGTGGTGCTTGTGTGGTGTGTGCTACGACGAAACAATGGAGTGAAAGGCCGTTATTGGCATATTCTACAATACGTAGCATTTTGGGGCGCAAGTTTGACATAGTTAAGTTGAGTTGAGTTTGTGACAGTGAGACAACCTTGTATCTTCCACCTTGACACAATTAGTTACAAAATTGTTAGATCATCTATTTTACATCAAGGTTCTCTTCAAATATTATTACTTTATTGAAAATTATACTACTTTTTAATTGCTTTCCTCAAAATAAAAATGTAATTGAATCATTAACTGAACGATCCTTATCGTCAACAAGCTATTACCGATCCGTAGAAATGGGACTCCTGAATACTTCAAATTTAACTTCACTTGTTTCTTATCAATTCAGAAATCTCAGTTTTAGAAGTTACATTCAGAGAAAAAAAAAGTCCTTGCACTTCTTACATCCTTCACCTAAGACAGGTACCAAAAAAAAAATTAATGCATAGATAAATGATGCAAATCCCAAATTACAAATCTGACATTCATTCAAGTTGGGAAGATATCTGCAGGACTTCAATATATAAAATAAAATTCAATAATCAATAAAAATAAAATAAAATAAAAAAGAAAGAAAGGCTTTCCAACTCAGAACTAAAGCTTTGTACCAATTTTGGGGTAGCTAAACACCCTGGGAGATTTAAGATCTAAAATCATACGTCTGTCAAGATTATTGAAGATAGAATCACAACATAAGCCAGAAAAAAGAAAAAGGCAAGCTGAACAAAGAACTTTGGATTTTCTCTCATATTTGGGGATGTAACGGCCCTACAAAATTTGGTACATTATCCAATAAGTTCAAAGCATAAAAGAGGAACCGATATCTTCCACAGCTTAAAAGAATTCCGATAGTAATTACCTCGCAATACGCTGAGAAAGTCGTTGAAATGGCAAACTCTGGATAAAGACCATGCCTGGTCCTGTTAATGTGGCTGTCACTAAGTTGTCACCCTGAAATTTAACAATACGGTTTGTTAAAAGATGACAGAAGTGTATTCCATACAGATACAGAGAATGCCTGGCTAAAGCTTAAGAATGAATTTGAAATTGTTGGCCAAAATTTCCTTCTTCATAACCAGAAGCTTCTGCTATTTTTATGATTTCTTTTGAAATAAAAAAAGATGAAAGAAGTGGAGAAAGATGCCCACCCGAGAGAAACCCACAAAGGTTATAGAAAAACCTCCCCAAAAAGTAGAGCTCTACCATCCCCATCTAACAAAAGCTTGGTGTGTAATCATACATTGGATCTTTATTTCAAGCAAGGCATAACCTATAACGAGTTATCTTTTGCGTAGATAATAACCCATAAATCAAATAATTGCTTGGCCAACCAAGAGAAGACATGTAATGAGAAAAAACAAACTCTATAAACATAAAGAAATCTTACCCCAAATACTGTTCTTCTCACAGGACCATTGTATTTGATTTGGACATCAATGGTGGTGGTCATAGCCAGAATGCAGGAGATATCCACTGATAGAACTTCACCAACCTCGAGATTTTTCTGTACGACTAGCAGCACCCGAAAAGCTTTTATAATCAGCTAACTTTTATCATACATTATTAATTTTATTTTCCATCTTTAAGATTGAAATAAATATATCAATATAAATAAGGTAATCTCATTCTCTTTTCTAGGCATTGAGTATATCATACTAAATTAATTACCATAAATCTCTGAAGAAAAAACAAACACCAGCAATTAAATTAATATTACAGAAGTTACTCCATCTACTTTAAGTGCGATTACAATCTGAATCCAATGTAACCTATTGGCATAAAAGCATATGAGTTGGCACAATTTAAGGTCAGCAGTTGTGATGTGATTGACCCCATTACAAGTGTGGAAATAAATCTTAATAACAAAATGATACATGAGTTGCTCTAGCCAACAGGTGACATGAAAACTCAAAGAAGAAACTCAAGCTTATTTTCAGGTTTCATGATTGCATAACAGAGGCAAACAAGTCCTTTGGAGAATTTGCTAAAATAAAATGAAGTGCATACCAGATCCACCTNATTTTCAGGTTTCATGATTGCATAACAGAGGCAAACAAGTCCTTTAGAGAATTTGCTAAAATAAAATGAAGTGCATACCAGATCCACCTCCAAGAATGAAAGCGAGCCCTTGGCCTGATAACTTCTGTCTAAGAAACCCCTACAATAACATCCACAGTAGAAAGAGAGTGAGGAAAAGAAAAACAAAAAAAAACATAGGGAAGAGCAAAAATTAATACCAGAAAGCAGAGATGCATGGAGCAGTTTAGCCAATAAGGAATAGTAAATCAACTCACCTCCACACTTGTGGTAACATTGCGTACTCTGTGATAAGCTGTGTCGGTAACCTTAACATCATTAACAGAGCAAAGGAATGCATCTGGCTACGTAAGAAAAATGAAGCAAAAATTATCAGGCAACCGAGCTCAGAAGAAGACAAATTGAATAATTGAATTCAAGACAACTAAAATTTAAATGTGTGAAACATATACATTTAATCTCTTTCACATACAGTGAGAGGGAGGGGGAAGGGGACAACGGAAAATCAGTTGTTAAGAAAAGTACCAAAAGAAGCTACTAGGCAGAATAAACAAAGTAACCAATATTCTCTACCTGGCATAGCAGCTCTCCACCAAACATTGCCATATCAATCTGCAACATAATTGTGGAAACATATATGACACTGAGGATATTGATGAGAGCACTTTTTTTTCTTTTTCTTTTTAATAATGATAATTATTATTTACCGGGAGAATCCTAGCAAGAGAAGGTGCAGCAACTCCAACATATCCATCACTTGTACCGGAATTCCGAAGAATGATGCTAGTGACACTCTTGCCAAATAGCCAATGCCAAACACCCACTTCATTTTCCGGGAGAAAAACATTTTCCATCTCAATAGACCCAGACATGAAGCACATGGAGCCTGCAAGAGTAAGTGTATCAGTTGCACATACAATTAACAGGTAACAAAGAAACAAGAAACCGTTCAGTTTCACCAATCAAGTAAAAGTCGATGAACCATATGAAAACCTCAGTTCTTCTCATAAACATAACTTCTTGAAATAAAGAAAGCTGTCATGACTATTACTGCAAGTTTCCTATGAGCATTGAGAATAAGTACAGTTGAAACAGCAGATAAAGAGCATTAACAAATCATCAAATTGCCAACGTTCTGTATATCTAGTGCCGATGTATATTGACCAACACTACGGGGGAGAACTTGAACCACTTGCTATTCACAAACTATAAGGATTTGTTTTTACAAAACAATCATTTTATGCAAGTGTCCACAGAGTGTTGATATTGTGTACAAATTAAAAGCACGTAGAACAAGTGTTGTAGACATATTGGGTTGATATCCGAAACATGTTAAACATGAACCTGACCCAAGGGAAGTTTTATAAAAAATAGAAAAATTGTCTCTCTATGAAGAGATAGAAAGCAAGACGAGTGTATCCAAGTAANTTGACCCAAGGGAAGTTTTATAAAAAAATAGAAAAATTGTCTCTATGAAGAGATAGAAAGCAAGACGAGTGTATCCAAGTAAAAAAAAAAAAAAAAAAAAAAAAAAAAAAAAANAAAAAAAAAAAAAAAAAGTTTATTCTAACACAACTTACCAGGCCTTGCAATAACTTTCTCTTGTGGCTTCAGCATTATCTGCCAAAGCAAAATGAACAAGAAAGCAAAGAGATACAGTACTAGAAGAAAGACAAAAACTATGAAAGTAGTTCACCATGATGCCACTATTTGACACATAACAACAACAACAACANGTAACTTTCTCTTGTGGCTTCAGCATTATCTGCCAAAGCAAAATGAACAAGAAAACAAAGAGATACAGTACTAGAAGAAAGACAAAAACTATGAAAGTAGTTCACCATGATGCCACTATTTGACACATAACAACAACAACAATATTATATTATATACCTGTACTACTTGGGCTTCACCACCCAAAATCTGAAAAGGTATCATTGCGTCTTGTGGACTCTACAACAAGACGTAGAACATACCACTGTTAGTAAAACAAAAGTAAGAAATATCATACACTAGATTACAATTCAATAAAACTTAATGGGAACTATTAAAATTTAATCCTTCCAAATCTTCAAGAGAGAGAGAGAACAATTTCATTGACAAATGAAATAAAATGAGTAAAACGCTCCTAGCTACCAAACGGTGTATTCAAATCTTCAAATATTGTAGTGTTGAAAAAACCAATTCAAGGCGATCTCTACATTAAGAGGGAGAGAAATCTTATGTTAATCCATTGATTTTCTTCTGCTTAGAAAATAGGATGCCATCCAATGCATGTGTGCCATTTTGACTGCTGAGCTGACTCAGAGTAGTTGTTCGCCTGTCATCAACCCATATCACTTATTTTAAGGCTTTTTGCCAGATCACAAACATGTATTCTTTAGTGTGCGAACTGTCATGTCTAAAAATTTTCTTTTAGTTGACGTCCAATATCCATAATTTTCACTTATGCCAATGCCGATTGTGGAAGAATTGGATGCCGGAATACCCATTAGGCCAATGAACCTAGGTTCAACGACTCGAATCTCTGATCTTTTGGTCAAGGACATATGCCTTAACTAGTTGAACAATGCTCATGTTGACGTTATTATAGTTTAGGTCAACTTTCTGAAACAATCTACACTCTACGGTCTTCAAGAGATTAGGTAGATGGTAATATCCAACCCAAAGAACCCATAAGGAGATATTGTTCGGTATACTACATTGGTTGTAGAACGAGTTAGATGTTGATTTGTAAATGCTTAAATGTATCACCTCTTGAGCTACTTTTTGAGATAAAAAAAAAAAGCCCATTCCGATCATATAGTTATCAAACTTCAAACCTAGCTACCATACATGTCCATTCCACAGCCCCGCAAATGCATCATGGATGCCAGTGATACTATTTTCTTTTGCTCTAGAAATGAGATTATGTTCTTCATGTTTTGTCTGGGCTTAAGATCAACAAGAGAAATGTTAAATTAGGAGGCTCAATTGCGATGAGGAGAAGCTCAAGAGTCGGGCGGAGGTGGTGGGTTGTGAAGTTCGATCCTTTCTCTCCTCTAACGTGGGTCTCCCTCTTGGGAGTAATCCCAAATCCATCTCCTTTTAGAATCCAATGGTGAACAAAGTTATGAAATGTTAGTCTCCTGGAAGAACTTTTTTTTCCCTCTAAAGCTGGGAAACTAACTTTGATTCACTCTGTTCTAAGCGGTATTCCTATTTATTATTTCTCCTTTTTTAGAGTTCCATGCGCGGTTTGTAAAAATATTGAGCACATTTCAGAAAGATTCTTGTGTTTGTGCTTCAATCGATGTATCTAACATTTGGCCTGTGAGAACAAGGTTAGTAAGAACATAACTCACACGCATATCTAATGAATCACAAAATGTCCTCCACCGATCAATAAACCCCGCGTTCTTTTTAAACGTTCAGAATTCAAACCAATGAGATTCGTAAGGAATTAAAACGCGTTTTTCACAAAAGAAAAGCGGCAAACGATCACACACGCGATACAGACGATCAGGAAAGCAACCTAAACTAAGAAATAAGACATATAATGAACATTCCAATTTCATCGTCCAGAATTTTCCAAAAACCAAGCAGGATCCAGAATCAAATTCAAATTAGAAACAACAAAATGATAATCGAGAAGGAGAGAGCACCTGGTAAACATAAGGCTGAAATGGCGTTGAGAAGAACGGGGCAGCCATATCCAGAAAACACTACAATTAAAAAATACTAGCGATCGAAATCGAACAGAAGAGCTCCAGTCCAAAATCTATGTCACCATTAATACAGCCGAGTGGCAATTACGGGAGGAAAATTGAAGAAGAAGTTGAATTGAAACAGACCAGCTTCTTTTCCTATCTTCTTTTTTGGGGGAAATTTAGGAGCAGCTAAACTACTTGAGTAACCTTTCCGCCAAATATTGCAAACTAACGCAGTTTCGCTATGACTTATGTGTCAATTAATAGACAAATTAGGATTTTATACTTTTCCTGGCCTACGGGAATCCATGGTGGAGCCCACGTGGAGTAAGCTAATAACGTGGCGTTTTTTCATTGGTTACACTATCACTCCTCCTATGTGTTGTTTGATGCCACGTAAGAAAACAGGGCCGCGATGGCAAACGTGTTTGGTCTGATTATACGACGTCGTTGGTGCTTCAGCCTACTGGGCCTTGTTTACATTATCTTATGGGCCAGCGCATGATCCGTAGAGACGTATCGGCGCAGGTTAGTGTCTTTAATTAATTCCCCGTACATATTTAATATAGCCCTACTACTTTTTATTCGGTTAATAATTATTTATTTTTTAATTTTTTTAATTTTTTTTGGAATTAGTTAAGTCTATAAATACTACTCCTATCAATGAATTTTTATCTACTCTTTTTACATATATTTTTCAAAATTATCTAAAAATTCCAAACATGGTATAATTAATTAAATTAAATCACCCTAACCAAAGTAATTAACTTTAGAATGCAGAACTCCGACATTTGTGTCTGTTGTTCACATTGGATACTCACAAACTTACCACTAATTATAGTTTGCCAACAGTTAATATTGTCAGTTTCACACACAAGCAAAGGGTTATTAACCTTGATTATGTCTAAACTTTCGAACATTAAATTTGTTTATTTTGTTTTCTTAGTTGAATAAAGTCCGGGAACTGTGGAGATTTGAATAAAGTGTGAGAAAGAAAGGAACACCAATTATTGCAATCTCGCATGATTAATTATGTTATCTTATTCTGCAAACCAAAAACATTTATGCTTTTAATCTCAGCTTACAAAACCCTAATTCACTCACACTCGACCTATTAAAGAAAACATTGATTTTTCTAGCCGCTCATGGACTACTGCTAGCATTTATTTTCTGCTTGGACTATCTATCGTCATCCGCCTCACAAGTTTAAAATGTCCACTATGAAAATATTTTATGCTAGCATTTATTTTCTGCTTGGACTTATTATCTATCGTCATCCGCCTCACAAGTTTAAAATGTCCACTATGAAAATATTTTAGTCTTACTCCGACTATTATCTCGCATTGACGTCTACTCTAGCAAATATTATCAGTTTTGACTCGTTATGTATCGCTGTCAGTCTCATGATTTTTAAAACGCGTCGGTTAGGAAGAGGTTTTCACACTCAATGTTCGTTTCACTCTCCAACCAATGTAAGATCTTACAACTTCTCGTCAATCTCTCTCTCGTCTCTCGTCTGTTTGTCTGAAAGTGAGAGGATGATGCTTTTTGGAAGGCAATAAGAGCAGGGCCAATTATTATGTCTGGTAGAGAAAGATTCTGATTGCTTAAAAGGGACTTATAAAACCCTTCAACTCAAGTAATCAACATATTTGGAGAGCCACAATCTCGATGCCACTGCTACTCAACAAACATATTTCTCTTCACTTTCCCTTCACGATCAAACCAACCATTCCTTTTATATCTCTTTTGCCTGATTCACACCGGCAGCCACCCACCACCACCACCACCACCACCCCATCGTCTCCTTACTTCGACCGCCCATGGCTGCCACCGTTGCATCGGTTTTCATATACAGGTATGTTCCATAAACAAATTCAGAGCTTTAGATTCTCACCCTACTTTTTCAGCTTCCTTCTATGTTTGATCAATTTCAAATGGAAAGGGTCATTTTCTTAGTAAGCTCTTCGTTGAAAATGCATTATACAAATTTATTACAAAATGCATTAAGTTAATGCTGAATTATGCATGCTAATTATGCCACGTTTGAACATTTTCAGGTTGTCGTTTTCTTTTAATCATAACTTATTATTATTAATCTTTCATTATATAAATCTTAAGTTCAGTATATAATAGTAAAATGTACCGTTAATTTCAAGTTGAGCATAAAATATATTTTCTAATTTTCAAAATTCTACTATTTGCTTTTCAAAGCCTGAACAATACGTTTACCGAAAATAAGAAAGGTATTTTAAAAGTGTTTTCTTAAATATTAGAAAGATTACGGTTTGATCCTAACTTGTATTGTGAATAAGATCGTGGGTTAGAACTGAACTTGAAATTACAACACTACAAAAAAAACTCCATATCGCCATTAGTCTCACGACTTTAAAATGTGTCTACTAGGAAGAGGTTTCCACACCGTTATAAGGAATGTTTCGTTCCTTTTTCCAACCGATGTGAGATCTCATAATTCACTTTCTTGGGATCCAGCATTCTCGCTAGCACATTGCTCAGTGTCTGTCTCTGAAACCATTTGTAACCGTCAAGCCTACTACTAGTAGATATTGTCCATTTTGGCTCGTTACATATCATCATCAGTCTCACGGTTTAAAAGCGCGTATGCTAGGGAGAAGTTTCCACACTCTTATAAGAAATGTTTCGTTCTCCTCTCCAACCAATGTGGGATCTCACAATCCACCTCTCTTAGAGGCACAACGTTCTCGCTGGCACACCATCAATGTCTATCTCTGATACCATTTGTAAGTGCCCAAGTCTACCGCTAGTAGATATTGTCTATTTTGGCTCATTACATATCATCCCCAGCCTCACGGTTTTAAAACGCATCTAATACGAAAGATTTCCACACCCTTACAAGTAATGTCTTCTCTCTAACTGACATGAGATCTCACACAATTCATTAAAAATCTATTTAGAGAGATAATTGAATGAGAGAGAGGGAGAGAGAGATTGAAGAGATGAATGAAATTTGAATATGGAATAAGATGGGAAGGCCGAGTTGGTCCTTTGCATGCAATATTCGAATATGAAACAAAGGAGAAAAAAAATACATTCAAACACACTGAGTTTGTTACCAATTAACACTCAGATCCAATATCATGGACAACCAAATCCATGTCAAAATTATTCATACATATTTTCTACCCTAATAATAATTTCCCTATAAACCTAGTTTATATTGTTATATATGTTATTAATATATTAAACGATATATATATATATATATATATATATATATATATTTTTGGATCATTAAAATCCAGCAATAGTTGTGTTCATTTTTCCATCCTTATTATGTACAGCAACCTCATAATATCATTAATATTGGCTTTTTCTCCACTCAACTGTACTTCCTATAATTAGTATTTTGTATATTTTCCATTTTTCTTTTTTTTTTTCTGGGACGCACACACCATGTAGAAATAAATTTCCTCTTCACTTCCACATATCCACTTGGTGACTCGACGGCGATGCCCGGGCAAACTCCGGTGCTATATCTTTATGGTCACACTCCGGCCCGGCGGAGCTCGGGGGCACTTGAAATATAGCACCATCAGAATAGTTGGGTTGCTTCAAATCTTGATCGTTGCTGAGCTGAGAAGCTACAAATTTTTCCATTACTCTCCAATCTGTCACGTGATCCATTGTGTGCTCCATGCCATAGAGCGGGGCGAGGGCGGTGTCTCGGTCATAGGCGTAAGGGAGGAGAGAGTTGGCGGTGGGGACGGAGGACGGGGGAAGTTTTGGGCTCTCGAGATGAGGGAGTTGGAGGAAGACGGGGTCGTGTGGCGGCGCATGGAAGTGCAACTCTAGCTCTTGCTTGCAGGGATAAGAAGGGTGGCGAAAGATTTGGGTGGTCGGGGAATCGAGCTCCGGCATGAAGGAGACTTGGTCGTCGTACCAGCACGGCGAGCCATAGTCACCGCCCTTTCTCACCGTTGGCATCCTCTTCTTGAAAACCCTGCAAACAACCCATCCTTCTTCCTGGTACATTGCCAATTTTATTGAAGGAGTTGTATTAGTATAATATGGAATTTATATGAATGATCATTTATTTCAATTGGGTTATGCATAACTTCCCTCATCATTATGATCCATCCTTGATTATATGTTCATGGAAATTAAAGAAACATGTGTACAAACATATCTAAATATAATGGGACACAGCTACTAGGTATTGTCATCGCGTTTGCTAGAAAGACGTTTTTATACCCATCTCACAACAAACAGTTGTTAAGAATCCTGACTATCTACAATGGTATGATATTGTCCACTTTGAACATAAGCTCTCATGGTTTTGTTTTGAGCTTTCCCATAAGGCCTCGTACGAACGAAAATGTATTCCTTACTTATAACACTCATGATCATTTTCTAAATCAGATAGCGTGGGACTCACTCACAGTNTGATCCATCCTTGATTATATGTTCATGGAAATTAAAGAAACACGTGTACAAACATATCCAAATATAATGTGTCTGGGACACAGCTACTAGGTATTATCATCGCGTTTGCTAAAAAGACATTTTAATACCCATCTCACAACAAACCGTTGTTTAGAATCCTGACTATCTACAATGGTATGATATTGTTCACTTTGACCATAAGCTCTCATAGCTTTGTTTTGGGCTTTCCTAGAAGGCCTCATACAAACGAAAATGTATTCATTACTTATAACACTCATGATCATTTTCTAAATCAGACAGTCTGGGACTCACTCCGAGTTATAAACAAATTAACTTTGTTTTTCATCCAAAATAGTAAAAAAGGTAAAAGAGTTACCTGAGGAGTTGCATTTTCATTAGTTTCGAGTCTATATTCGTGCATTATCCAATCTGATTTTTGTCCATTGGGAGCTCTTCCTTTATAGAAGACTAAGGTTTTTCTCATCCCGACCAAACAATGTCGAGCATAAATAGCTTTGTCTCTTCCAGTTGCTTTCCAAAACCCAGCTTTAGTAGCTCGATTTGTGCGTGTTCCTGTCGGATACTTCTTGTCTTTGTGGCTAAAAAAATACCATTCATTCTGATCTTCACTTCCAGCCAGCTTACATAGTTCTACACAAAAACAAACAAAACAATCCTCAATATTTGGACCAAAAAAAAATGTTTTTTTTTTTTAAAGGTATTCCAAAGTATCAAAACCTTGAAGATCCCATGGCTCGATTNTTTTTTTTTTTAAAGGTATTCCAAAGTATCAAAACCTTGAAGATCCCATGGCTCGATTCTGTAAAGGTCAACATCTTTGATGATATCCAAATCAATTCTTTTGGAAGCAACCTTCTTCCTCAGGTAATAATCAACCAATTCTTCATCTGTTGGGTGAAACCTAAAGCCTGGGGGAACATGTGGAATACAGTTCATATTCACTTCTGATCGATCCACTTACAAACCCTGCATGGATTATGATAACACAAATTATATTAATTAACCCAAATAATCAAAGCTTGAGCTTCAATTCTCTTAGGATAATCAAGGTTGTTTCAAAGTAATCATAGCTTTAAATATTAAACCAAACCCTACCAAAAGATGGAAGCAATCGAGTAGCAAGCAAATTAAACTCAAAATGATGCTCAAAAACACACACATTCATAGCTTAAATGTTTTCGCCTAGTTAGGTTAAATTTGCGAAGTGAAAACATTACAATAATGAAAAAACCATTGTTAGGAATCATAACTCTCCACAATGATATGATATTGTCCACTTTGAGCATAAGCTCTCATGACTTTGCCTCACACCAATGAAGATAGTACTCATGATCATTCTCTAAATTAATCAAGGTGGGACTTACTCCCAATAATCCTCGAAGGTATGTTGTAAACATGATCATGTCTAGTTCCTTAAACATAGACCCATAACAAAGAAGTGAAAGAATGATATGAAGAAGAAGAAGAAGGAAGAAGAACCTGGAGGAGTTTTGAAAGTTGCAAAAGGCGTATGCAATGGCGTGTGTTCTTGTGTCGGGGTGTGTTGTGTTTGTTGTCGTCCGTGTGTGGAGGGAGAGAATTGAGGTCCCGAGAAGAGGAAAAGTAAAGGAGATGGAGGGAATGGAAAAATGGAGGGGAGAAAGGGTTAAATAAGAACCCCAAACCATTTATGTGCTTCTTCTTCTTCTTCTTCTTCTTCTTCTTTTATTTTTTAATGCTTTTAAAAATGTGGGGAGCTTGATTGCTACAAAAGCTTGGAAAGCAATAAAAAAGGGTGGCGCTAAAATGGCTCATCTCACAACCAGCAACCTCTTACAACACACCCACCACCAACTGATGTAGACTATAAATAAAACACAATCTTTTTTTTCTTTTTTCTTTTTTTTTTTCTTTTTTTTAACAACTCCAAGAACACACCCACCACTGCTAAAAAGCTCTCAAATGACTCCAAAGGACAAAAAGTGAATATTACACATCATTTTAATTCACATCATTATTAAACTTATGATCATCATTAATATCTAATTATTTTCTATTCCCGGTGCTCGCCTCCCAAACTTAACATCATCCTCTCTCTCTCTCTCGGTCCTGGTCTCTTCTAGATCCATTTTCATTTATTTATTTTTCTGTTTGTTAGGTTGGAGAAGAGAACAAAATATTTTTTATAAGAGTGTGAAAATTTATTTCTAACCGACTCATTGTAAAATGGTAAGATTGATGTCGATATGTAATGGGCTAAAACGAACAATATCGGCTAATAGTGAACTTATATTGTTACATTTCTCTCTTTAAAACATTATTCGTCTGGAATATAGTTTTAGCGTTTTAATTGTTGAGGTTAATGGTTCTTGTCTCATTTTAAGTGTACGGTATTTTACTAATAAATTCTATGCAATTAGGATAATTTATTAAAATTATTAATATAAATAATTTAATATTCTAATGAAAAATATATATTTTAACTGATTAAATTATACTTAAATTCAGTACATTTTATTGAAAAGAATTTAAAAGATAAGATATATAAAATGGGAAGATGACATTTACAATTTTTAATTGATAAAAGCAACGTATTATTAAATAAAAACAAAGGACAACAGTTTATCTTTCAGATTTAAAAAAAAGAAACCAACATTTACCGACCCATTTAGAAAACACTCATTTTATCATCTTATTGAAACAAAATTATGATCACATAAAGAAAGAAAAGCAATGGAATATCTAAATACAAAGTCAGACAAAAATATCTTAAAAAACAAGCGAATGTGTGTGTGTGTATATATATGTATATATATACAGTAATTGAACAGTATAAAATCATTTCTGTTCCATGTGGCCTTGTGGGGTTCTTCGCACGTACCATTTCTGTCTTATAAAAAGAACCAAAATTTAATGTACCCCCACCAACACATACAATTACATAGACAACCAGCCAGCCAATAGAAAACTTAACTAAAAAGTGCAAATATTTAAATGCCAAATTCATAATTTTTTTTTAAATATTTTTTTTCTTTTAAGGTTGGTCACTTTGTTTTTAATATCCGTTCAAAAGTTGTATTCTTATTCTTTATCATTTATAGACTTTTTAAAACTCAATCTTGAATAAAAATTAATATGGCAGTAACTAAAACACTTTTTTTTAATTAAATTTGAAAAATTACATTTACATTCATCAACTATTGGTCAAATTTTATAATTATTTTTCTATTTTAAAGATAATTTCAAACGATTATAAAAGTTCCAAAAAGAATAGATATTTACGAAACAAAAGATAAAACTTTAAAGTGTTTTTTTTTGTTTTTTTTAATTTATGTATATATATATATATATATATTCACCCAAGTCTCTGTTGCACGCGGGCTCTGGTTGGTCGGTCCGGTCCGCATTTAAATTTTTTTAATTAGTTTTTGTATAAATAATTTTTAAGAAGCTTAGTGGGTCCCACTGGTAACCGACCAATGGAGAATACGATGGGGACACCTCTCCCTCCAAATCCTAGAATTAATTATTTTTATGTTTTATTTGAAAAAGGAAAAGGAGCGGCTCGGCTATGTGAGCGGCTAAGCCAAGAGAAGGAGACCAGCTGGCGGTTATTTTGAATGCGTGAATTTCCGTGCCGAGGGACCATGGTGGAGACTCGGGCCCAGCTGAACAGAATGATGTCTTCGGGAGTGAGTACGTGGCGGCTAATGGTCCGGCGTGGGCTAGTCCATGATCATTAGGCTCACAATACCGGGGTGGTAAAATAGAAAAAGGAAAATATATGGGGCCCAGCCGTTATCCTATGTGTGGGTCCCGCAGGCGGGCCATAGGGTTTGCTTTTTTGCCAGAGAAGCTCACATGCCACGTGTCCCACACTATTTGAT
>NC_036642.1:1489582-1498658 GCF_002806865.2 Cucurbita pepo subsp. pepo
GTATCTGATTGAAGTTAAAAATAATAATAATAATAATTGAGGCACTCGAATTAATATCTGAATGTTGAATGTTGAATACAGAAAGTTGATGAGAAATAGGAAGTGGAACAAATGGTGGGGTTGAAAATGTTGATGATTATGGATATAAAGTCATTATTGTTTTGGTTCCCCACGTTCAACAGAGATACATATAATACATATTCCAAAAAAGGGTTCCTCTTACATATTTTCAATCCCAATATGAGAGCCAGAGGCTTGTATCATAAGATTAATCCAAATTCTTGAGCTTTTCAATCCCAATTCCATCCCTTCTATGATTGCAAGCTTGTTTACCCAAGAACACTCTCGTAAAGATTGAGAATTTAAAATCTTTCTTAATAAGAACAATGGCTCTACTCTCTCGTATTCGGGCTTCAATTAGATACCAAGGTTGTTCTACTCTCTCATATTCGGGCTTCAATTAAATACCAAGGTTGTTCTACTCTCTCATATTCGGGCTTCAATTAGATACCAAGGTTGTTCTACTCTCTCATATGGCGAAACGCAGGCAGCCACCAAAAGCATTTGAGATTTGATGTGAGGGTTCAAACAAGATAATTAGATTGACCCAAATAGTGATTAAAGAATTAATAATAATAATGATGAAACATCAAAATCAGCGTAGTGATAAGACATGGACCAAAAGGGTTTTGTGGGTGTAAATATTATGTGTATACCTAAAAAGGAGAAATATGGAGTAAAGATTTGGCAAACATGAAGACACACGTAGCAAATACGCTAAAACAAAACAACAAGCTAGCAGCTATACCTTAACTTTATACGTTTTTTGTGTATATAATTATTTCATTGAATTGAATACGACCATCTACCTGCATTTTCCTTTCATTTTTCATATGCCTTCATTTCATTCATTTTTATTAGGATCATGGTGTGTTTGTTTGGAAAGTTTTGGTTTCCATGAATTATGTTTGTTCACTTGCTATGTTTTTTTTTGTTGGTGAGATCCCACGTCGGTTGCGAGGAGAACGAATCATTCTTTATAAGGATGTGCAAACTTTTCCTTAACAAACGTGTTTTAAAATCTTGATGGGAACCCCAAAAAGGAAAGCTAAAAAATGACAATATATACTAACGGTGGACTTCAGCTGTTAAAAATGGTATCGGAGCTAGACACCGAGTAATGTGCCAGCGGGAAGGTTGAGCCCTAAAGAGGGTGGGCACGAGGCGGTGTGTCAGCAAAGACGCTGGGCCTTGAAGGGGTGAATTGAAGGTCCCACATCAACTTGGGGAGGGAACGAGTGCGAGCATGGACATTGGTCCCAGTGAATTGTGAATCCCACATGGACTTGAGTGGTTACATTGTCCTTGTCCTCTAGTACATCTTTCTAAAAAAGATGTTAAATTACGCATTTAGGCTTAGAACGAACTTTGAAATTTGTGTCTTTCATTAGATATTACAATCTAACACATGAATACTTCTAAACTTTTAAGGGTCAAATTAGGAATGAGAGCTATTAAACTTTAAGGAGACAAAGACTATAGCTCCAACCTAATTTCAACTATATTAAAATTAAAGACAACAAAAAAACATGAGACGTTCATTTTCAAAGAAATAATCAAAGTTAGAAATTTAGAACCCTAAAGACAATACGTTAGTTGCTTGGGTTTGAGTATTTGACCGTTGACTACATTAGTCAACCACACTATTGGAGCACCAAATCACATGCTCCAATCAAGAGGCATCATTTTGTGTTTGTTGGTTATTGGCGTGGAGACTAATTATTACCATTTTTTTTTAAAGAAAAAAAAATCTAAATACATACTTAAAAGAGTCTAACACCATAGTTTTCTTCTTCTCAATGCCTATTACTTACTGTATTTGGTTTGGTATTGATACCGTACATGGCTTTCAAAGTCGTGATAATATTATTGTCGAACATTATCAAAATATTTTGAAGCATGAATATATGACCCTTTACGTGTTACATTCATTATTCATGCAATTTGGTCAATCAGTGAATATCGAGTATTCTAACATTTATTAGTAGTAATATACAATCGTATTAATGGGGACTTTTATGCTATAGCTAATCGAATAACAAGAGTAAAAAGATGAACTTTTTATTAAAAATATCTAGTTAATATGAAATCATTGCATGATCCTTCAAGAGTCGTGTTATTATTCCATTATTTAAGTTTGTGGGGGTGGGTTCCATAAGCAATAAGGGCATCAAAAACTAAGGCCAACTGCCCCTATTTTGCATTCACATCTTTGAGCTCATACCACCAAAGTGTGAAACCAATGTAGATTTAGATTCGGATTTGGATTTTGTTAGGTAAGATTTATGAGATCACTTCACTTCTCAATCATGTGTTTTCTTTAATTATTAGTTTCATATCATATGTTCATATTTCTTCACACCGTTTATTTCCCCAATAATCCTTTCATTTACTTGAACATTATTATATATTCGAGGTAAAACATCTCCGTTCATTCTTAACTTTATAGATATTAAATTTACAATTTAACAACTTTTTAGGGTTGAGTTACTATTTTGATTCTAATTTATTTCTGTTGAACTTAATTTAAATTTCAACTCTTTGGGTTTTAATTTTAAAAGTTTAGAATACCATTTTCGTTATTTGTAATTCCAAGTCGTTTAAATTTATTATTATAAATCATTACGACAAAATATGACATGTTTTTTTTAAAAATAATTAAAGAAAAAAAGTACTGTGGACCTCATTTTACTCATTTGTTTTCTATCAATTTTGCCTCTTTCAGAATCATGACACAATGGATTACTTTCAACCTTAAAATCATGACATATCTCAACAATTATTTTTATGATAAAAATAATTTCATCAATCTATCTCAACATATGTGGACCTCATTAAGAGTATGGTTTTCTATCCTAATATTCAACCACAGTAACCCTGCTTTGAAGGATGCCACAGCCCATAATTCAGGCCATTACAGGCCGCCATTGAAGCTTCCCTCATCAATATACGTTTGCAAAAGACTATATCTAATGACCATTGGGCTTAGAACTTACCAAAATTTTTGTTTCACAAGGAAAAGTTTACAAAATTCAAATGAAATCAGTTCGATTAGTCTTTTTCTTCTTCTTTTTTTTTTTTTTTTTTTTTTTTTTTTTNACAGAACGAGTACTCCGGGGCCTCCATGATCGGAATAGTAAATGCAAATCCGGTCAGTGGGCTTACGTTGGTTTTTTTTTTTTTTGAATTTTTTCATGAATAAATCTAAAATATAATGATTATTCGTTTAAGGTGTGAACAAAGAAACGTCCGCTGGAGTAGCTCAGTTGGTTAGAGCGTGTGGCTGTTAACCACAAGGTCGAAGGTTCAACCCCTTCCTCTAGCGATTTCTTTATTTAATTCTGAACTGATTTTTCATTTTCTTTCATATGATATTCTAGCAGTTTGCAGATTGAATTGTGCATTCAATTTATTGTTATCATTTTTCTTTTCAGATTTAAGGACTAAAATATCTGAAAAATCACCTTGACATTGATCACCACTACTTACAAAAATAGTGAGTTTTTTTTATTTTTTTATTTTTATGTTCTTTTTTGGGTGAAATTTTAGTCGTTCCTCCAAGATGCATATAATAAATAGATATTTTGGCTTCCTCGGTTGGGAAATTAATTATACATTCAAAATTGATTCAATTGGGTCGAAATTTAACAAATGGACAGCCAAGTACTTGAATAAGTACACCTTGCTTGAAGGGCTAAGTGTCCCAGGAACAGCAATCATCTTTGCACAAACATGGCATAATTTAATAACACCAAGCCCCTGACCCAACAGACAAAGAATCGCAGGTTGTTCAAAACAGGAACCAAAATCAAGCAGCAACTTCTTGCTCCTTGGTAGCAAGCTGGTTCTGGATGTGCTGAGGTACCACATCGAACTTGGCCAATTGCATTGTGTATGAAGCTCTCCCTTTTGTCATCCCCCTTAGCGTACTGACGTATTGAAACATCTCTGCTAGAGGAACCAGCGAATCCACCACCTGCATTCATTCAATTCAAAGCTTTGTTCATTGAATGCTTGTTTATTGACCAAAGCAATTATGTGTGGTTATTGTGGCATACCTTGAGACCCCCAGGCTTGTCACCAAAGCTGTTGATCTGTCCTCTCCTGGAGTTGAGATCTCCAATTACGTCTCCAAGATGTTCCTCTGGGGTCACAACCTCAACTTTCATGATTGGTTCGAGCATTTTAGGACCTGCTTTCCTCATCCCTTCCCTGAAAGCTCCCCTGGCTGCAAGTTGAAAGGCCAACACACTTGAATCTACATCATGGTATGTACCATCAACGAGCACCGCGCGAACGTCAACCACGGGAAAGCCAGCAAGAACCCCATTGCTCATACACTCTTCCAATCCCTTGACCACCCCAGGAATGTATTCTTTTGGCACTGCTCCTCCCTTGATTTCACTTTTGAACTCGTATCCACAGCCTGCTTCCATGGGTTCGAACCGCACTGTAATATCAGCAAACTGTCCTTGACCACCGGATTGCTTTTTGTGCACATACTTCACTTCCGAAATTTTCGAAATACTTTCTCGGTAGTTAACTTGCGGCGCACCGACATTAGCTTCAACCTATTTAAACCAAATTGTACTGTTAACAAATTTTCTGCAAAATGGACTTTCAAGCAATAAAGATTTTCATGGTTAGGAGTAAAATGAGAAGCAACAAATACAAACCTTGAATTCCCTCTTGAGCCTGTCAACAATGATTTCAAGATGCAACTCTCCCATGCCTTCAATCACAGTCTGGTTAATCTCTTCATCACGTGAGAAGTGGAACGATGGGTCTTCTTGAGCCAGCTTGATTAAACCAGTTGCCATCTTATCGACATCAGCTTTAGTTTTGGGCTCGATTGCAACCTTAATCACAGGATCAGGGAAGTCCATCCGTTCAAGTACAATAGGCTTATCTGGATCACACAGGGTTTCACCAGTAATGGTATCTTTAAGACCGGCAAGAGCAACAATATCCCCAGCAAGGGCCACCTTTACATCCTCTCTGCTGTTTGCATGCATTTCAAGAAGTCTACCAATTCTCTCTTTCTTTCCTTTGTTCGAATTCAATACATAAGATCCTGCAGAAAGTTTACCTGCGTATACTCTCACAAATGTCAGTGATCCTACGAAAGGATCACTCATGATCTTGAAAGCTAGTCCTGAAAATGGTTCGTCATCACTGGCAGCCCTCTCAACTATCAGTTCTGGGTTCTCCGGGTCAGTTCCCTTCATGGGCGGCAACTCAACCGGTGAAGGTAAATAGTCCACAACAGCATCAAGCAATGGTTGGACCCCCTTGTTTTTGAAAGCTGAGCCACACAATACAGGAACAAATGAAGCAGATATCGTCCCCTTCCGAATAAGCCTCTTAATGGTCGACTCATCAGGTTCAATTCCTTCCAAGTAGTTATCCATGGCTTGATCATCCAACTCGACAACAGTCTCAACCATCTGAGATCGATAGTCTTCAGCGAGATCCTTAAGGTCTTCTGGAATATCTTCATACGCAAACTTAGCACCCAACTCTTCTCCCGACCAAACTATAGCTTTCATCCTCACAAGATCAATAACACCCTTAAAGTTATCTTCAGAGCCAATTGGTAATTGAATAACAAGTGGCTTGGCACCCAAATTTGTGACAATCATGTCTCTTGTTCGGAAAAAGTTAGCTCCAAGGCGATCCATTTTGTTGACAAAGCAAATTCTGGGAACTCCATACTTATCAGCCTGCCTCCACACAGTTTCAGATTGTGGTTCAACTCCAGCAACACTGTCAAATAGGCATATTGCACCATCCAACACTCTAAGCGCACGCTCCACCTCAAGTGTAAAATCAACATGACCCGGTGTATCAATAATATTAATACGGTGTTTGTTCCAGAATGTAGTAGTTGCAGCAGAAGTAATGGTTATTCCTCTTTCTTGTTCTTGCTCCATCCAGTCCATTGTCGCCGTTCCCTCGTGTACTTCCCCTATCTTGTAGTTTCTCCCTGTGTAGTATAGAATACGCTCTGTTGTAGTCGTCTTACCGGCATCAATATGAGCCATGATTCCAATGTTCCTATAGTCTTCTAGCGGGACCGAGCGCTTTCCATCTGCAAACAAAAGATGAAAATAAGTATATCCCTATTGAGAAGCTTCCTTGCATAACTTGTAATTGTGAAAGAGTAGGAGGCTGTCTTAGAGAAACATCAAACTAGAAAATTCAGTGTTTGCATAAACATTTGAAAAATTGTAACCAAGGCCACATGTTGTTGAAAAGCAATACTCAAGGTGTTTCAAGAAACAATGACCATTATGAAACTCACCCCTGCAAGAAATGAAAAGCAAAGAATTGAAAAGAAATAGCTCATAGCGGTCATATAGTCCTAATACTTCAGAACACATCCAATTCTGTAGGCTTTCGTAATTTAAAATATGAAGTGGGTATTATTGCAATGAAGGACATTGAATGGAGCCTCTTTCTCGGAACCAAAGTTATTCACATCAAAATTGAAAGTATGTTAAAACATGCAAGTAAATAATACATTCAATAGCTATGGAGCTTCCCGCATTCAAAACCCTGGCATATAAAGTAATCCGAAACCCCAATTTAAAAGTGATAATTCGCCATAGAAGAACAAGGGGGGGAAATGATACCTTCGGCAGCCATAGCAAAGACAGAGAGGTTGCGTCTGTTCTTACAGAGGTTTGAGGGAGGTGATGAGGCCAGACGAAGGTTTCTACCGAAAAATTGGGAGCGGGAAGACAGAGTAAAGGAAGAGAAAGTTCGCGAAGAACGAAGTAGAAAGGGAGTTCGAAAGAGAGGCGATGCAGGCCTTCTCTGAGAGCCATTGAAATTGCACACAGAAGAAGCTGCTCTCATTGACTCTGCCGCCATTATCGTTTTCCTATCTCTCCGTTTCTGAGAGAGAGATTTGGAACGGCAATGGAGTTTTAGAGTTCGTGAAATAGAGCGGCTGAGTTTTCTTCGGATTACGGCCAGTAGATAACATCTCCAAATTCTTCATTTTAGAAATTATTTTTTCCGGGAACTACCCTCGTAAATCACGATAATAACCCAATTGCCCCAACTAATATGTATTTTTTGAAGCAACATTTATAGTTTAATCCAAGGTTATAAAATTATTTATTGTAAGATAGTAATTTAGAAAGAAACTAAGGGCAAAACTGTAAAACATGCCACTTTTGAACTGACAATGGGCCAATAAAGAGCAGGTTTGGAATGTGCCACATAGCCTTGTAATTCCACACCGCAGATTATAGATGTGGTTTTCCAATTCGAACCCGAAATCACTCTCACGTGTGTACCGTATACATATCGTTTTTGTATTGTATAATATGAGGATATGCTACTAATTTAATTTGGAGTTGTATAAATAATAGCTTCCTTTACCGAACGGCAAAAGCAATGGGCTGGGTCGTACCAAGTAGGCCGAGCCCATTAGAAGCTCTAAGGAGAGCCCGTACTTGGGCCCATTACTTGGCCCATTAAAGATTTGGGCTTTAGATTCTTGGGCTTTTCTTACGATAAAAAGATTTGGGAAAGGATCTTAAGCCAACATTTTAAAGATAAACCAACAATAGATGCATTTGATAATTTAGGTGTCTTTTACATGATAATAATTACATTCTCCTTTCCTTTCAAGTTCTCAACAACCAAATAGAAACAGAGAAGGAGAGAAGTGGGTATTCCAAAATGGTTTACACCCGGTGAGGATTATTGGGAGTGAATCCCACATTGGTTAATTTAGTGGAAGACCATCCGAATAGTATCTCAATTGGTACAAGATCTACATGAAAGCTTATGCTTAAAGTGGACAATATCATACCATTCTGGAGAATCGTAATTCTTAACAACACCTAGCTACTTGGGACCTTAGCCTTCACATTGACTCCATTACCAATAATGAAGATGGGGGAGGTTGGGGGCAGTTACACTGGTTTGACTAGACAGAGTATGGGAAAGGTGTGTGGCATTACTAAAATTGTGGGTTCCAACAAGCCCCATGTGCCCGTCCTATCAGATCCCCTTTTTAGTTGTGAGCCTGTGCAGTGGCCTCTGCAGCAGCAGCACCAAGAATACAGAATGGGGGACGTTAAATAACAGGGCACATAAAGCTAATCGACCATACAAACAAACACAAAAGTTTACATAACTTAAAGCTTTCCATTGCAAAATCACTATTAGAGCAAGCCCAGATAATATACAAACAAGCCTAACACACACCCAATTCCAAATACAAAATTAGTGCTTTTTGTCGGCGAAGTGATTAACAAGAGCGAGGGCATTACTAGTGACTTGAGCAACAAGTGTAATCTTCCGGCGAATCGCTGCCTTAACTTGGCCATCCAAGCGGCGGCTGGCGAACCCATCAAGGCAAGTGGTTTCATCAGTCAGGGCGGCGCTGACCCAAGTCTGGACATTACTCAAGTGCCACAACAAGTCCCCACCAGCTGTTCGACGCAAGTCCCTGAGCTCTTTCACCGACTGTCTGAGGCGGTCCACGGTATCGCCCATGTTCTCAATGCAGTCTTTCAGGGCCTGGTACTCTAGTCCTCTGACTGCAGGGCCTTTAGCGAGGTTGGACACGAAGGCTGCAGCGAGACGGGACTTGTTGAGGCTGACGGAGAGGGCGGTTTGGGTGAGCTGACGGCCGCTCTGGCGGATGGAAGTGGCGTAGGCTGAGAGGGAGTGGACGCAGAGCGCCGGGTAGCGAGTGACTCTGCAGGAGGACTCAATGAAGCTGGTGGCGGTGGCTGAGTGTGTGGGTGCGGCATTGTGGAGGACTACAAGGACGAGAAGTGGGAGTGAGATCTTGAGATTTGCCATTGCTAGTCTGGAGGGAAAGGGAGAGGAGGACAGGGTATTTTATGCCACAAAAAAAGACATTTGGAAAGTATTATATAAACAATACTAGCACTCTCTAATATTTTATTATCTGTTCTTAGTTTAACAATACGTGAATCTTGTAATTTAGAAAAGAAAAAAAAAAAAAAAAAAAAAAAAAAAAAAAAAA
>NC_036642.1:1499067-1510721 GCF_002806865.2 Cucurbita pepo subsp. pepo
ATATCGTCAATGAAGAAGATTCAATTGCCAAGATCTGTGTTCTTAAGCTCTAAAGATGTTGTTTGAAGCTAACATGGTGAAAGAAGAAATTCATCAATGGCTATTACCTGGTTACCGCTTTGCGCATTGGCTATGTTTTCGTCGAGAAGGGCTAGTAGCGATCGATTGAGCTCGTTTCGTTCCACCATATCCAACAACTACAGAATAGAAGCGACATGGTCAGCATTTTGGTTGCAGAGTCAGGTATAAACAGCAGAGTGAAAGAAGAAACAGAACACATACGGTAGCTTTTACATCCTTTGATGTTAAAATTTTGGTTAAGCCTTCCCTTGCTTTTACCAGTTCGCCTTGCATTTTATCATACGCTTCTGTAACACAAAACTAAATGAAGTATGTTATCAAATGAAGCAGCCCAGGGAAAGAGGAATTGAGGTTTCAGACAGACCTATTCCTTCTTCAAGCGCTTTCTGTAATGCTTCTAACTCAATCACTCTGTCTTCCATGGCCTAAACAATCAAGGGAATTGCTTGTTTAGTTGTTATCGTGATGGCATCAATCTTCATCTAAGGAAATTTTAAAACATGACAAGAATTGACCTCAGTTTTGTTAACGGCAAATCTAAGCTCTCCCAACTCAAGTTTTATACTCGAAAAAAACTCCTCGGTCAGCCTGCCATGATCAGACAATGTTGATATCAGAGCTGATTGAGCTAACAGAACTGGAAAAATCAGAATCCTGTTTCAATCACTAACCTGGGCCTTAACCTGGCGATTTCAAATTCAATATCCTGAGCTTCAGTATCAAGAAAATACTCAATAAGGCCAGTCACGTTGTTCGGAACTACACGAGACTATCCATGAACAGAGATGAATACAACAATCAGTAAATTTTGACTGACCAACACTCCAAATTTGGAAACAAACACAAACCCAATTGGAAAAAAGTCATGAAATTGAAAAACCCCAATTGCTAGAAGTACCGCTCGAAGCAATTGGCGGCGTTCTTTCTCTTCCCGGACTTCGCGTTCGAAAGCCTCGCGAGCTTCGGCATCCCTCTCCAGCCGCCTTGTGAACTCTCTTCGAGCGATATGGCCGGTCTGAGGCGGTCCAAAAATGCCTTCTGGGTCCTGAATCGAACGAATCTCTGATAAGGAAAGGAAAAATGGAAGTGTAAGAAGAAGAGGGAAAGATTAGAAAGATACCCATCCGACGCAGGTAATGGTCTTTGGGTTGGGGCGAGTGCGGGTGAGAATCGACGTTGATGAAACGTGGATGGTGGTGGCGGTGAAGCCGAACCTAAGAGCGGCCATTGATGGTCTCTGTGAAATAGTGAAAATGAAAAGATTACAATTCTCAGCCACTGGTTCTTGGGTCCTCGTCTCACTCTGTAGTACTCTGCAGTACTCTGCACCAGCGTTATCCGTATGCGAATGAAGCTCCCTGTGGCGGGAAATCTTAACCGTCCAAAACGTAAAAAGACAACCGTTCGTTTTTAATGGTTCTGCCGCCAACCTAAACATAACCATTACTTCTACTCATTCAAAGTATTATATCTTTGATTAACTTAGAATTTAGTCACAACTTTTTATTTATCACAAATTGGGTCTTTCCAATTTTTGTTTAATTTTAGGAAGTTCATATTTTTATTTGCATGTTTAATAAATTTTTATAATTTAAAATAAGAAATCATGTGACACTGAGTGAATTCGGGAGACATTCAAATTTCTGATCTTTTGGTCAATGATGGAAGTCTTACAATCATAAGAGGATGTCTAGTATTTGGTCGCACCAACTTCCTTAAACACAAGCGAGTTAGTTGTAAAGTAATTAAAGATTTGTTTCCCTCAATGATGCAGTTGTGGGCTGGTTCAAACAGGCCTACGGCTATTGTAAGTGTAGTCCTTAAAAGCAATCAATGGGCTGGGCCGTAGCATTTTTGTTACTGAATTTCTATCACATCTAACACCTCAGTGGATACACGTATGTGAAGATTTTAATTTTCTCCACATATAAATCTTCAACACAAACACAACCGCTGCGTCCAATAGTTGCGTCCATAGTGTTTCGACTGCCGACAAACATATGGGACGAATCTACCATACTCCATTACCACACAATCTAACCTTCACTCAAATGTAAGCGAGAAAAAAAAAAATTGGGAAGGATTTCCACGCCTTTATAAAAAAAAATTTATTCTCCTTCCCAACTGACGAGATGGACGGAGTGAGAGTGGATGAGCTAATTGCGATCCCGGGGTTGCCCTCCAATCAAATCCCTTATTTGCTGTTCTTTCTCCTAATCTTCTGTTCTCATGTCCAATTAGGTGATCTATCCTACTCCATCACACCCAATCCTTACTCAACTCCCTCCCCAGTCAACACCCTCATTCACCTGCTAGATTTGATGATTAAAATACATTAATTCATCATACACATTTAAATTCTTTGTTCTTAAGTACTTTTCTGTAAAATCAATGAAATTAAAAGTCCCAAGTGAATGTCTTTTCCATTTACTTTCCAACAAAAAACCAATTGAATTGATTGTTGGTTCCTCATTCCCAACTCGCTTCCTTCTATGTGTCGGCGTTTCCATCCATCATTTTGCTTCCCAAATCTGTGCCATAATACTTTTTCTTAAGAATAAATGACGATTGCATTACCCACTAATGGCGTAAATAATTGAGGTAATTAAAAACGTAATCAAAGTTTATTTAAGTACATAATTTGTTAATGAAAGAATTGAATTGGGTTGGTGAAGAGTCGCTTTTAGATATGGGTTAATGGTGTTTGAGCTAAACATGACGCTAACATGTACTTGGAGATTGAATACTTCATCATTAACCTAAGTGGTATGGTGGGTGGCAAAGTTGGTCACTTTTTAGGGTTAATTAAAATAACCCATTCGTCTTTTCCTACAAAAATTAACAAAAACATTTGGCATCCTTTTTGATCCCTCTCCACTTTGTTGCATTTATAAACACCCATCCAATTCAACTACGACCTGCCTACTTCCACAGTTCCTTTTGGGGGTTTCATTACTTTTTAAACGCAATGGGACTCTTTGTTTCAAACTCAATAAGAGATTCATGAATTGGGTATAGTTTAAATCATCCTACATTAATGTCTTTTATCATCAATTTAAGTACCAAATTGTAAACCCTAAGCCTAAGATGACGCATTTTTCTTAATTAATAGGGTTGTGCTTGGATTAGCCAAAAGAGACGAGTATTATTTTATTGTTAGGGTTTGTAAGATCCCTCATCGGTTAGAGAGGGAACGAAGCATTCCTTATAAGGGTGTGAAAACCTCTCTCTAGTAGACGCGTTTTAAAACCATGAGACTAACAACAATATGTAACAGGTCAAAACAGACAATATCTGCTATAAATGGTATCAGAACAAGTCACTGGACGGAGCTTGAGCGGTTACAAATGGAATTATTTTATCGTTAGGGTTTGTAAGATCCCTCATCGGTTAGAGAGGGAACGAAGCATTCCTTATAAGGGTGTGAAAACCTCTCCCTAGTAGACGCGTTTTAAAACCATGAGACTAACAACAATATGTAACAGGTCAAAACAGACAATATCTGCTATAAATGGTATCAGAACAAGTCACTGGACGGAGCTTGAGCGGTTACAAATGGAATTATTTTATCGTTAGGGTTTGTAAGATCCCTCATCGGTTAGAGAGGGAACGAAGCATTCCTTATAAGGGTGTGAAAACCTCTCCCTAGTAGACGCGTTTTAAACCCGCGAGGCTAACAGTAATGTGTAACATGTCAAAACAAACAATATCTGCTATAAATGGTATCATAACAAGTCACTGGACGAAGCTTGAGCTATTACAAATGGTATTATTTTATCGTTAGGGTTTGTAAGATCCCTCATCGGTTAGAGAGGGAACGAAGCATTCCTTATAAGGGTGTGGAAACCTCTCCCTAGTAGACGTGTTTTAAACCCATGAGGCTAACAGTAATGTGTAACATGTCAAAACAGATAATATATGCTATAAATGGTATCAGAACAAGTCATTGGACGGAGCTTGAGCTGTTACATATGGTGTTAGAGTCCGACATTGAGCGGTGTGTTAGTGAAGATGAAACATTTCTTATAAAAATGTGGAAACCTATTCCTAGCAGATGCGTTTTAAACCTATGAGACTGACTACCATACAAAACGGACCAAAGTGATCGAGGGGTGAAAGTATTATTACACCATGCATGTACTAAACATTTAAAAGAAAGGGTTTTGTGTGTTATGAAACATCAAAATGTAAAATGTTTTGGAACCCAAAAAAAGGAAAACTCATACGTGGTTGGTTTTGCAAAGTTAGAAGAGACGAGACACCGTAGGAACATAACAAGTGTTGTTTATGTTGTTGAACTACAAAGGAAGTTGTGTCTTCTTTTAAAATTATGTCTGTACTTGGTCAAATGGTCTTGTTTTGCAGTATCTTCAAAGTAATTTTAAATATATGCTTTATTTTTCCTCCTTGGACACTTGGCATCTGAATTATCAACATCTTCTCTTAAATTATCTCAACAAAATGACTCTTCGAATTCTCATTTCTCTAAATAATCACTAAAACTAGATGCATTGAATGCTTTTAAAAGTACGTAACAAATTCATAAACTTTCAATATCTTGGTCTAAATGGATAATGAAACCAATATTTTTTAAGTTTATGTTTAAAAGTAGTCAAGATTATGAAGACCTGTAGGGTAAAGGGTGGATGTTCATACCCACTAACCTACGCCAAGAGACATAAGTCAAAACCCAAAAAAGGAGGAGATCTGTATACCCAACCACCCATATGGTATTTGTGCTCTATTATCAATGGGTGACATTAAAATAATGATATAGACGAACCAACAAAGAAAGAAAAATTAA
Source organism: Cucurbita pepo subsp. pepo (assembly GCF_002806865.2). Taxonomy (NCBI): domain Eukaryota; kingdom Viridiplantae; phylum Streptophyta; class Magnoliopsida; order Cucurbitales; family Cucurbitaceae; genus Cucurbita; species Cucurbita pepo. The sequence goes on from NC_036642.1 coordinate 1,503,953, forward strand.
ACACATGTAAAATCTTCAAATGGATAGAACCCTAAACTTTAAACAATTCTTTTTATAGTCACCATGGACTTTATGTGCTTTCTCCTTCACCTAAAATATATATTTTGCTCAAACTGGGTAAATACTTTTTGATGTTGCTTAAGTAAAATATAACCCAGCCTTACATACCTCATGTACGTTTTTAAATATATGGATGAACTTATATTCGGTAATCGATGCCTCTGACGTTTTCCTACGACATAATCACGTTTCCTACTTCTTTTAGCATGTTTTGTCCTCACTCACGTGTATCTCAAGAAAGTTCTTAGAAGGCTCCCAACGTTCCATTGTTCTAAGTAAAGTACACTTAATAATGAAATTTTTATAATTGAATCACTGAAAAAAATAATGTATACTTTTCAAAATTTTAAAGTCTTTTTTCGCTATTTTACACTAAAGATCGATTTCATTCGAACGTGATTTCAATTCATTTATAGACTCCTTCTTTACGTGAGTGCCACGATGATACTTCTTAACAAAGAAGAGGAACATCACGATTTGAAATGATTAATTTCATAAATCCTTTTTATATGCTAAAGTTTATCTTTTAAATAAATTATAATGTTAAATGTTGCACGAAATCAAAATTTAGATTTATAAAGAAAGGAATATTTTAGCTATATTTAATAATATGATTATATTATAAGATTTTCACTTTTTAAAAGTTGCTTTAGAAATCTTAGCAAAATTTACTTTTTTCTAATTTTTAAAATTTAATTATTTTTTTAAACACATTTGCAAAAGGCAAGTCTATATATAAGAAAAGAATGTGGGGGAAGCGCAGCCTAGCTATAATTATGAACCAAATAAACTATTTAATCAGATTATTACCAATATTATGTCAAGCATTTCCTTTTAAATATATAATTATTTTACTTTTAAGGAAAAGAAAAAGAACCCGGTTTTTTCATCATGAACAGAGCGCCAAGAAAATGTAGAAAATAAAAAACCGGGTCATTCATGGAACAGGTTACAGGTCGGTGCGAATATTATGAATAAAATAATATTATTGGAAAGCTGGGGGAAGTCCAGTCGTGGCCCCTCCAATGCCACATGGCAACACCATATTAATCTCCCTACTTTCAGAAAGGACACGTAAACGTAGAGATGACGAAATGGCTGATGTGTATTGCCTATGTGGTGGAGTAAAAAGTTGAATAAGCAAAAACTTGGTTTTCCTTTTCTTTTTTTTCTTTTTTTTTTTTCTAATTATAATTTTGGTGTTAAAATTTATATCCTTAATTAAAAGCTTATGATTATGCTAAACTAGTGTGTTCAATACAACATGGGTGCAACATTTTTGCATCCACAAGCAATTAATCATAGAGTAAAACAACGTTTTAGCATTGTTTATAAACATTTTAAAGAATTTAATGAAGAAAATTTTTAAAACCATCCCACTAAACTTAAAAAATTTATAAATTTTGTTGTATACTTTTCTTTTTTGTTGTGCCACTTCTGATGGTTGGTTACACGTGTAAGCTCCATATTCAGCTGATCCATATCCATTTAGTGGAGCTAACCACAGCAGAGCATTGCCATTGTAGCTCCTCTGTCTTTTTCATTGCAAAAATGGTGGACCCCAGAATCTTAATCCTTCTTTGATTGATCTCCCATTTCATGCGTGTGCATTTTGTAGTATATATTAAGTGTATTCCAACGTGAGGGCTTGGAATAAACCCAACCACAAATACAATTACAAACAGGGAGGTTGATATAAAGGTGGATAAGCCTTGTGGGGCTTTTGGGTCCTTCAAAACAACACCAAAGCAGCGGCCTAACGCTTATTGGTGCTTTCAGGTTCATTCCCGCTAATTGTTAGAGAAAAGGTTGAAAAATATGGGGAGGCAACCTTGCTGTGACAAACTTGGAGTTAAAAAAGGCCCTTGGACTGCTGACGAAGACAACAAACTCATCAACTTTATACTCACTAATGGGCAGTGCTGTTGGCGGGCCGTCCCTAAGCTCGCTGGCCTCCGCCGTTGTGGCAAAAGCTGCCGCCTTCGTTGGACTAATTATCTCCGCCCTGATCTTAAGCGAGGCCTTCTCTCTGAAGCTGAAGAGCAATTGGTGATTGATCTTCATGCTCGTCTGGGAAACAGGTTGGTGTTGTTGTTGTTGTTATTATTTTATCATTTTTTGGGACTTGGGTCATCGGAATTCAGTGAAATTTAAGAAAAGTTTTGATTTTTTTTGGTACCCTTTTGGTGATTTTAGCTTCAAAGCTCCTTCTCAACCACCTTCATTTCTTGAATCTTAAGCTGAGAAGTTCATTTACGCATTTTGAAGTAATGTGTAGGAAAGAAGACAAACTTAATGTCTGGTTGTATTCTAAATTTGTATCTTAACTATACATTCAATGTCTTGTTTCATATTTTTCTGTCGCTTTCTACCTCTCTCTCTCTTTGCTTTTTGTCAAATCCCGGCGTGATTTAAGATAGACAACACACGTTGTATTCCTTATTTATAATCTCATGATCATTTCTCAAATTAGCTGGGACTCTCTTCAACGACTCAACATCTAGTTCAAAAAGATTTATATTTTAATCATTAATGTTTAGATGGTCGAAGATTGCGGCGAGGTTGCCGGGAAGAACGGATAATGAAATAAAGAATCACTGGAACACGCACATAAAGAAGAAGCTCATCAAGATGGGGATCGATCCAGTAACACACGAACCCCTCCAAAAACAGCAAGAGGATCAAAAGAACGAGTGCCTTAACCCCAACAACAACAAGAAGACCAAAAAAACGGCGGAAAGCTCTGCCGGAAACCACCATTGCAAGGAGGAAAACGAGAGCGTTATGGATAACTCAAGCTCCCCGGCGAAGACGGAGAACAGCAGCTCGGTGAACACGGACGAGTCGCTTCTTCTAGACAACCTCATAAACACTAGTTTCTGGATTGAAGAAGAAGCTCTTTGGGACAACAACAACCCAAGTGGATATGGAGGCAATTTTTCATGNTTTGGGACAACAACAACCCAAGTGGATATGGAGGCAATTTTTCATGGGAAGAGAATTGGTCTTGGCTGCATGAGTGTGAGGATTTTGGTATCCATGATTTCGGTTTTGACTGTTTCAATGATTTTGAATTAAACGCCATCAACACAACAGAAACGGAAGGAAAGCACTAGAAAATCAAAGAACATAAACAAAACATCATAAGGAAGATTAAATTTCTTGTTTTTTGTTTTTGTTTTTTTATTTAAAAAAGAAGTATTTAATGTGGACATGTTACGAAGTACCATGTACATGAAGTGTTTATTGCTGGGTAATTTAGTAAAGGAGGTTAATATGTACAAATTTCAAAACAAAAGAGTATAGTGACATCAAAACATGTCCCTTTTAACAAACATTATTGTAAGTTTGTGTAATCTTTGTCTCTATTACCATCCTTTCATATTAAACTCCTTTCTATACCTTTCTATTTATTCCATCAATAATAAGCCACTCGAGCTCCCGAACGAAAACACCTAACAAAGTAATCTCTTATCGTGTAGTTACCCTAGCGTACTTAAATCATTAGTCTCTATACAAACTTTGTGCTTCTTGAAATGAAATCAGATAGCTAAGAGGGCAGAAGGAATATGCTTTCTTATCTGCTTTTTGCATCACTAACTTTATTGTACTTTCCACATAATATAATTTCAATTTCCTCTTCTCTTTTCCATATTCTAATATTTTCTTAACCTACCAAAAAAGGACCATAATTAAATTTATTTTTTATTTCTTGCATGATTATTATGTAAAAATATGGCTAATTGTTTAAGACGATGTTGGATTTTCTTATATTTACGGGACGAATAAGCATGTCGTTTGTTTAAAATAAAACTAGAGATAATATACTTAACTCACCAACATTACAATTAAAAAAGATCATATTTTTATTTATAAAGAAGCATGGGTAAAGATTTTTTGAATTGGTCTCTCATCGTAACTGGAATCGTGACCTAAAAAAACACAATGATTAGCCAGTGGAATGTAATTAATAATTGCTAAGCCTTTTTTATTTTTAATTGAATTCTTTTAAAATATGCAATGGCTCAACGTTTAGTGATCGAGTAAGGGCCAAATTGGCCGAATTTAGTTGCTTTTTTTGAAAAGTAGCCAAACCCAATTCATATAATATAGGCAAAAGAGTGAATCTTTTCTTGGAAGATCCGATCCAATTAGATGATTCAAATCTAACATCTAAATGGGCTTGGGCCTTGCCGAAATAGTTACGAACATATATGGTCCAAATCTAACATCTAAATGGGCTTGGGCTTGGTCTTGGGCCTTGACTTCTGGAAATTCAGAGGATGCGACTGAAGCCTTCTTGAATTATTTAGACAAGACATTATTTATTATTATTATTAAAAAAATCAAATCCTCATCACTCCAATCGAGACAGCTTTTGGAATTATTAACATTATATTTATTATTCACTTTATTCCCATTATTGTCTTCCCTTAATGATGTTAATTAAGTTAGGTTCCTGTTGGAGAATTATTTACATAATTAAAATGTTATAAATTTAAGTTGAAAATAGTAACATTAAAAATTGTTAATTACATAATTAAATATTACAGAATAATTATTATAATATAATTAGTTAATTAAGTAATTATTGGAGTAGAGTTGGAACTTGAGAATTGAGACGGTGATATGGAAATATAATCGTCTACTCCTCCTTCACTCTCTATTCCTGATTCCATCATGGAACCCACTTTCAATTTCCTTCAATCTCTCAATTCCTTGTTTCCATGGCATTCCGGCCACAATTACCCCTTGATTTTCACTCTCCTTGCCGGTTTTCTCGTTCTTTTGTCTTTCAGATTCCGGCGCCGGCGCTTGCAGCTTCCACCCGGACCCCCCGGCGTTCCTCTGCTTGGAAATCTACCGTTTCTAGATCCAGAGCTTCACACTTACTTCACCGAATTGGCCCGAAAATACGGTCCAATTGTAAAGCTCCAACTCGGTTCAAAGATCGGTATAATCATCAACTCACCCTCTGTCGCACGTGAGGTGTTGAAGGACCACGATATCACGTTTGCCAACCACGACGTTCCTCGGGCAGCTAGAGCCGCCACATACGGCGGTTACGACATAGTTTGGAGTCCATACGGACCCGAGTGGCGGATGTTGAGAAAAGTTTGTACGATGAAGATGCTCAGTAACGCTAGTTTGGACTCTGTCTACGAGCTCCGCCGTAGAGAGGTCAGAAACACCGTTGCTCACCTATACCGGCGAGCCGGGTCGGCGGTGAACATAGGAGAACAGGGTTTTTTGACGGTTTTCAACATCGTGACAAGCATGTTGTGGGGTGGGTCGGTGGATGGAGACGAAAGGGACGGGATTGCGGCTGAGTTCAGAGAGCTAATTTCGGACATAACTTTGCTGTTGGGTAAGCCTAATGTGTCGGACTTTTTCCCGAGGTTGGCTCGTTTCGATCTCCAAGGCATCGAGAAACAAATGCTTAAGCTCGCACTAAAATTGGACAACATCTTCGAAAAGATGATCAATCAACGACTGAGAATGGCCGATGGGGACGAGAAGCAGAACAAAAACGATTTCTTGCAATTCTTACTTCAGATCAAAGATGAAGGCGATTCCAAAACGCCTCTCACCATGGTTCAAATCAAAGGCGTGCTCATGGTAATTATTTTCTTGATTTTGAGTGGAAAAGAACAATTTCAAAGAAGAATTTATTTTTAATGAAATTGAATTTGCGGACAGGACATGGTGGTAGGTGGAACAGACACATCCTCAAACACCATTGAGTTCGCAATGGCAGAGATGATGATGAACCCAAATGTTCTAAAGAAAGTGCAAGAAGAATTAGCCGTCGTGATCGGAGACGAGAACATCGTAGAAGAGTCCCATATTGAGAGTCTGCCATATCTGAAAGCCGTAGTGAAAGAAACGTTGCGTCTGCATCCAGTGTTGCCGCTGCTAGTGCCGCACTGTCCGAGCGAGACCACCATGATATCTAATTACACAATCCCAAAGGGGTCTCGAGTTTTCATCAACGTCTGGGCCATTCAGCGAGACCCCAATCAATGGAGAAACCCATTGGAGTTTGAGCCGGAGAGATTCTTGAATGATAAGATGGATTTCAACGGGAGTGACTTTCGATTCATTCCATTTGGGTCAGGGAGAAGAAACTGCGCAGGGACAGGGTTGGCGGAAAGAATGATTATGTATTTGCTTGCGACGTTTCTGCACTCGTTTGATTGGAAATTGAAAGAGGGTGAGGAATTGAAGACCGTCGAGAAATTTGGGATTGTTTTGAAGATGAAGACTCCTCTGGTTGCCATCTGCACTCCCAGCCTCTCTCACCCCACTCTGTATCAGTAACTATAATAATAAAATAATGTAATTGAATCTCTGTTAGAGTGCCTTACAATAATATCGGTTTCAAATAATTTTTTTTTTTTTTTTTAATCCGTTTATTTATTATGGCCACGACAGAATACTGCAACCAACCGACACGTTTCTTAAAATTTATTAAAATAAAAATCCAACCGAATATCCCTTTTTGTTCATAACTTAAATGAATTATAGTTAAAATTAATTGCTACTTCTTACATAACTTAAATGGTTTTTTTTTTCACAAATGGAGATTAAAATATGATAAATTCTTTTCAGTTTACGAAGTGTGAAGGTTTGAAATTTGAACCTTAAATTATATATTTTTTTTAAAACATATCTTATATATTTCCTTAATTTATTGTTTATATTTTAC